>NC_053168.1:15682500-15982500 GCF_016835505.1 Polypterus senegalus
TTTTTATTGTTACAAAAAAAAAAAATCTTTTTTCTTCTTCTTCTTGGTCAATGACCTTTGTGACATTGTTGGCAAACGTTGTCTCAGGCAATGATAGGCTCTGAAAGTAGAATGTCTGACAGTTGTGATAATTGTTCGTATGGTCGCTGGGGGAGACCCAGGAACACAAATAACATTCTGGAAACAAAAGACATTTTTAACTATCTGCTGCTTTCTGCTCGGTGTCCTTTTAAATCAAGCCAGGACTGTATCATGGCAAATCAAAGAGAAAATAAATGATGTGCTTGGAGGCAAAATAACCAAGAGCTGTAACTTATATTTCAATAATCTGTTCTAAATAGATTTTTTTTTAATGAACAGCGTATAATTGATTTTAAAATAATCCTTTTAACATGTTAACACACATTAGATAACATTTCTTTTTGTTTAGGAATTAGCTTAAAACAATAAACTACTCAATAAACTTTAAAAATTTGCAATAATGAACTCCCATGGTGTGTAACACTTACTGTGAATAATGATGAAAGCCTTAATTATATTCAATGAATGATTTTACTGAAGTGGTACGGGGAGAGAATTGAGTACCACAGCCATTTAAATTAGTCAGTCAGTCGGTCAGTCATTTTCTTACCTGCTTAGTCCTGAATAGGGAAGCCCCCTTTTGGGTTTGCTTGAGCGTAACTCACCGAAGTGCAAGGTGGGAACAAACCCTGGACAAGGTGCCAGTCCATCGCAGGGCAAACACACCAAACACTCACCGGGGCCAATTTAGCATCGCCAGTTGACCTACAGTAGCCTGCATGTCTCTGGACTGTGAGAGCACCCGGAGACACGAGGAGAACTTCATGGAGGGAGGACCAGGGACACGAATCCTGGCTTCCTTACTGCCTGGCAGCAGCGCTATCACTGCACCAACATGCAGCCCCTCCATTTAAGTTAGGCAAATGAAATCAGTTTATTGTTTGACACATGCTCAGAACACTATCACAAATTTACAAGTAAAATAGAAAATGACACAAAAGACCAAACAACATAAAATAAGGTCATGTCATGTAGTGCCTTTCAATTAAAGTATCAAGTCAAAACACTTCTAAAGTTAATATTATGGTTCAATGGAATGAAGCAATGCACCAACAGATAAACCCAAATAAATTACAGACAAAGAAAAGTACACCTGATTAGTAACTTATGAGGGCATGGACACCACATGTCAGGGGTAAAGTGTCACAGAAAATGGAGGAAAAATTAGAGGCGGGCTTGCACTTTTGGGTTGTGCTTGAATACGTGAGGAGCCTGACTAGTGAACATAACCGACAGCCTCAAAGAATGGCCACCATGAAGTTACATACGCAGTCAGTACGTTTGGTTCACGAGACCCTTGGAAAACCCACATGGATTGGTTGCAGAGATTCAATTTTTTTTCTATTTATTTTACTGTGTGAGATTGATGGATAAATGAATATAAACGACCCCATATAAGTGAGAGATAGATGTGAAAGACACTCCATGATAGATAGATAGATAGATAGATAGATAGATAGATAGATAGATAGATAGATAGATAGATAGATAGATAGGAAAGGCACTATATAACAGATGATAGATAGATAGATAGATAGATAGATAGATAGATAGATAGATAGATAGATAGATAGATAGATAAGAAAGGCACTATATGATAGATAGATAGATAGATAGATAGATAGATAGATAGATAGATAGATAGATAGATAGATAGATAAGAAAGGCACTATATGATAGATAGATAGATAGATAGATAGATAGATAAGATAAGGCACTATATGATAGATAGATAGATAGATAGATAGATAGATAGGAAAGGCACTATATAATAGATAGATAGATAGATAGATAGATAGATAGATAGATAAGAAAGGCACTATATGATAGATAGATAGATAGATAGATAGATAGATAGATAGATAGATAGATAGATAGATAGAAAGGCACTATATGATAGATAGATAGATAGATAGATAGATAGATAGATAGATAGATAGATAGATAGATAGATAGATAGATAGGAAAGGCACTATATAACACAGATGATAGATAGATAGATAAGAAAGGCACTATATAACAGATAAGATAGATAGATAGATCTTGCACTATATAACAGATAGATAGATAGATAGATAGATAGATAGATAGATAGATAGATAGATAGATAGATAGATAGATAGATAGATAGATAGATAGATAGATAGATAGATACGTTGATCTTGTCACTATATTATGTCTACAAGTCTTTTCTAGCACTTTTGTATGGTTGAACCAGTCCGTAACCTTATTCTTCTCAGATGGAGTGTTCTAGTAAGTAGTAGGTACAATTAAAAAGCTTTGTGATAGATGGGGTAGAGCATATTTGGGGAGATCAGATGGAGCAGCCATGGAAAAAAAATAAATAAAAGTAAACATTGAGTTCATAGTGGTAAAGGAGAATTAGGTAGTTAGGACAACATTTAGCTTTTGCAGTGGTTGCTAGGATTTTTAGCAAGTTAAATTGGCTTTTTTTGCCAAGAAAAACTGTAAGAATATATTTGAGGTCATTTTTTGTGGACACAGAACAGTATGGATATCATCAAAGAAACGAAAGAGGAAAAAAGAGTTTAAAGGAATCAGAAGATATTTATATGAAAGATCACTAAGAGCGATATTCCTGAAAAGGCCGTCATAATGTGTAAACCTATAAGGTGTGATGATGAGGCCATCAAAGGTCTGTTTAATAATAAGGCATACAATATATTTTTGAATATGACCCGCAGTACTTACTTGTTGCAATCCATACTGATGAACAGAACGGAATCATTTTTTCCTGACAAAATATAATAATAATAGCTGTAGTAGGAGTATTGTCACACGTGCAGTAAAATTCTTACTTGCTTATCTGACCGTCATTGCTCCTGCACCATGATAAGCAAAACTATGAAAAACATTCATTGTAATACAAAGAAAATACAAATTAGGTTTTAAAGTAGGGTGGCACATATACTGACAACACCCAGTGATATTACATCATTGTTCCAGGTACATATAAAAAAATCAGTCAATTCATAATCAAATCCAATCATAAGCCAACACTGTAAAAATAAAAGTCATGGTTGATGCATAAGGACAATGTAAAATTACCAAGTAATGCTGAAACTATACAAAAATTGAATATTCAAAAGTTTTAAAAGTGTGATAAAGCAGGTCATAAAGAAAACATAAAGTATGAAGAAAATAAATAATTTGTGCAGAAATTGAAATCAGAGTTTCTGGCTATCACGTATGGGTGTCAGTGGATCATCTTTTGGGGTCTTCTGAGGTATGTACTACCACCCTGGCTCAATATGGGATGCTGATGCTAACCTTATTCTCTTTTATTCCCTAAACAGTGCCAAGAAGACACCCAGGGAGGACCATTGACTCCGCCCCTTCCAGTCCGTCCACTACATATCCCACGTTTCCCGGAAGGAGGCATCACTTGTCATGAGATTCCATCGCACAGTGACTTTAACAGGCTTTGTTAGCCCGGAGAGGTCCCTGAGACAAGGGCCCTGATTTTCATTTGTTTTGGCGCCATCAAGCGCAACCTTTTATTTATTCATTTGACCTGATTAAAAAGGGTTGACAGGGTTTGTGCCCCAACAGCTTGTGGACCTGCAGTTCCTTCCATTGAGCATAAGGCTTATTTACACTAGTAAATTAGTTAAACTGGAAAAAAAGGAATGGAGTTTTCACTAGATAGAATGGAGTTTTCACTAGATATGAAACAAGAGTAAAAAGGGAATCAGAAATAGAAGATAGAATGTAATAAAAATTCAAAAAAAGAAAAAAAGAGTTGAGAAGGGTAGAAAAATAAAGGAAGATGAATTTTAGGAAACAATAAAAGATAATAAGGAGTGAGAGATAAGTTTGGGGAAGGTCAAATAAGCAGATGAAACAAAAGGATGAACTAGAGGTAGAATCAAGCATGTAAACCGCATTAATCAATGGAAGTAATAAGAGAAGATCAAATGAAAGGTATATAATAAAGTGGTGAAAAGGACATTAAATATTTTTCTATAATGATAATAAATTGGCTTTGTTAAGACTGCTAAAGAAAGCAAGAGTATATGTAGAATGGGTTCGATGGATGAAGAGAATATGGCCATATGGAAACTATGGGGTGAATGGGAGAAGGCAAAAGAGAGTGAATTGGAAATAAAATGAAAATAGAGTTACCGAGCAAATATAGAGAACAAAATATGGAGAAAAAAGAATATATTACACAAATAAGTTTGCAACGCATGATATATCATATATTGCAAATTTTGGTTTCGAACTGGAAAAAGAGGCTATGGAAAACCCAGTGGAGATAATACAATCAAATATGAAGTGTTTGTACAAGTGATGGAATATGAGTTAGTAAAAAATATGAGCAAATTGATCAGGTAGAAAATATCAAATAAGATATAATGAAAGGACTAAGGAATTAGGAATATGACAAGGGTTGCCTGGTGTGAAAAAGAAAAAACAGAGAGAATAGATCAAGGGTTGGGGGAATTCCTATATAATGCTTGCCGTTGAAGAGTAGTCAAATGTATTTTGTTACTGTTGCGTACATTCGACTGCTCTTCAACGGCAAGCATTATATAGGAATTCCCCCAACCCTTGATCTATTCTCTCTGTTTTTTCTTTTTCACAGACTAGCGTAGTCAGCAGGAAGTGAGATGTGGGGTTGACGTTATCATATAAAGCCGGAAGTGTGGGACCGGAAGTGAGGACATCGGTATTGGACGGTCGTGATGTCTTTGGCAGAGGGTCCTAGAAATTGAGTTATTGCAGAGAGCCAGAAGTATCGTTGTTGCGTGGAGGTATTTTATGACTGTTGTTCTTCTGCTTTTCTGTTGGAAGAATGGAAAAGGCATTAATACTTTGATCCACTCACCCGTCTTTCGTACTTTAACACTCGTTTGGGCCCTTTGGCTGCCCGCTAAGCATGCATGTATAAAACTGGGTTTTCCCCAGACAAGTCCTCGTTTTTGCTACTAAAATAAGCGTCTGGGCCAGGGGTCCTCAATCCCAGTCCTGGAGAGCCGCAGTGGCTGCAGGGTTTTTGTTCTGACCTGGTTGCTTAATTAGAAAGCAATTCTTGCCAATAAAGCACTAACAAGCTATGAAATTAAATTAACTCTGCTATGTCAGGTCATTCTCATATCCTAGATTTTCTTTCCCTTTCTATCATGCAAATGATTTGAAGGCTAAAATGGACGAGTAATTCTCAGTCCTTCACTTTTTTCTCTTCATTTTTCTTCCAGGTATTTAATTAAACCCAATAGTGCAGATAAATACACACAGGTGTAAATGTAAATAAGCTAAATGGAGAAATGCTGCTCTCTCTTGTCATTTGCATGTTATTGATAATAAGGAGCAATTAAAATAGCTGTTTAAGACAAAATTAAGCAATAGGGGCTCAAAATCACTAAAGTGAAGCAGAAGTGTTACTTTAGCAATAAGTGTGTTTTATTAAGCAACTGGGTTGGAGCAAAAACCTGCAGCCACTGCGGCTCTCCAGGACCGTGATTGAGGACCCCTGGTCTGGGCAGATTTTCAGAAAAAAAAGCAAAATTAACTGGGTTTTATTTGAACATTATCTGAAATTCTGGAAGATACCATAACATGGACACCCAAAATTTGTTTACGGGTTTGAGAAGTCATGCCAGCCACAGTCTTTGGCATCCCCTGCAGTGTGCAGTGCTAGAATTTGCTTCTGCCCATACAAAGGGGGATACAAACCACACAGCAGCCAGTGTCAGTATGGTGTGATCTGCAGATTCTTTATGTGCTGTAAACTTATTTTGAAGTGCTAGGGAGTTTAGGTTTCTGTAGAAATAACAAAACAAATGTCATTTTACGAACAATCTTAAAAAAGAAGTATAGCAGTTTTCAAAATGGCTTTTAACAAATTTGAGACAGAATGTACTGCTTGCAATGCATCCTGGATCCAGTAAGGAGATCATTTATGCTGTTGATGGGACTTTAGCATTTAATTGTGCAAAACACCACAGAAGCTATAAATCAACAGAGGGTACAAGTACTCTAATGAAGAACATTTCCCGGACTTGTGTGGAAAATTTCAAGGAAATGTAGAAAGTCAGAAGCAATAGTGAAGTCAGTGATTTAGTTAAAACTGTACTAGACAGAATGGCAGGCATTCCGTTTTATGGCTTGGCTACTGATGGGTGCAATCATCTTGCAGTGAGGATGTTTCCTGTAATGATTCAGCATTTTGATTGGGAAAGTAGTGGAATACAGACTTGACTTTTGGGCATTCAAATAGAACAAAATAAGAAAAGCATAAACATATACATATAGTTACATAATAAGTCTTATTAAGAACCTTTTCAAAGCCCCCCATTCTTAAAAATAAGGGTACCAGAATGGTTCTTCAGAGCAATTCCATAGGAGAGCCATTTTCTTTTCCCAAAAGGCTCATCCATATGAAGGTTTATAAAAAGAACTTTGATTTATTTAGATCCACAACAGACTCCTTACAGTATAACAGGGAACAGATGGTAACAGATTTCTGAAAGACCAATGGGTTCACAATTTTAAAAGGATTCCTGCTGCATACAATAACACGGCTAAGTCCCAGTTTTCTTATTCTGTTATTGTCCTGCTAGGTAGCCTACAGATTTCAGTTTTTTTTGACATACTAAAAAGTTTTTCAAAGCAGAAAGAACCAACTGCATACGCAAAGAACCCTTCCCAGAATTAAATGGTGCTCTGTCGCTACAAAGAACCACACAACTCAATAAAGAGCCCTTATTTTTAAGAGTGCAAAGGACCAATTTCATATACAAAGAACCCTTCCAATAAAGTGCCATTAAAGAACCATGATTTTTAAGAGTGTGGGCACAGTCTCTTTAAGGCTCCTGCAAATACATTCAAACCTTTTCCAAATGTTGCCTTTTTTCATCCCTCCAGCTGCATAAAGATGGAACCAGCCCTTACTCAAACTTGCCTCAATGAACACACAAGCACCAAAAAAGATAAGGAGAAAAAATTACAGGGTTAATGGAAATCAAAAGTCAAGAAGAAGGATAAATAAGAAAATGGTAATCTTGTACAATGCCTAGTAAAGAGCGCCGCAAAGATGGCATTTAGTCTTTATTGGAAAAATCACAAAAAAGTGAACATATCCCTACATGCAGGTGTGCCCCTTATATAAAATGAAACGCCACCCCCTGCGGCTTCGCCCGCGAATTAGTGAAACAGGACAGTGAGGAGGGCCGCGTTACTCTTCCCCCTGCCCTCTGCCCGCAGCCTCTGTCTCCGATTAGCGGGAATATATCGCTCCTGCAAGCAAACTATGATTCTTAGCGCAATGAGAAAAGTCAAAAAATCCACCAAAATGTTCAAGCAAATTATAGAAAGAAAAAGATCTAAATCCATTAAGTAGTTCTCTCGCATTTAAGGTTATGCCCCAAGGCAGACGCGTGAGTGAGGAGGGCACCACCCCCCTCCCCTCAGCCCACAGCGTCTCTCTTGGATTCTCGCTAATAAATCGGTACCACAAGTGAACTATGATACTTAGCGCAATGAGAAAGTCGCAAAACCAATGTTCATGCAAATTATAGAAAAAAAAACCCAATCTAAATCCATTAAGTAGTTATCTTATGAAAAGCAGACAGACATGTTTCGTGCTTGGACCACGAAATTTTTAAAACCATTTCTTAGAGAGCACCTATGGGACTAAGGTAACCTACATTCTAAATTTCAAGTCCCCAGTCCTCATGGTTCGGGAGATTTTGTGAGTCAGTGGTATTTGGCTTTTATATATATAGATTTTGACAGCATCACATGCCCAGCACAAGCATATCTCGGACGTGCACAAGTCTAGCGGCAGGCAAAACCACAACAATCACTGGGGTGACACTATGGCAAATTTAAGAGTGACAGAATTAATAAATAAAGCATCTGGAAAACGGTTGTTGTTAATCCTCACAGGTTAAGTGGCAACTGTAAATTGGTCAAATGTGTTTGTCTGACTCTGCCATTTGATGGGATGGTGCCCTTTCCAGCGTTTGCTCCTGCCTTGTGTCCCAGGCCACTCAGGTGGGCTTCGGCAACTATCAGCTGTAGGTTTGGGATTGTAATGTTATGTTACAAAAATTAAAAAAAAAGGATATACAGGGAGGTCCAGATCTAATTATGCAGATCCAGATCATCTGGATGACTTTGATTTACTGTATGTGGGGACGATTCCAGTTTGGCGCGAAGACAGTTCTTCAAGTCTTCAGTTCGTACACTTCTTGATGGTCCGGGATTTTTCTGGCGATTTTCTATGTAATAAACTTAATAAGTTATAGCGAATTGAAAATTGAATAATTAGATCTGGACCACCCTATATATATATATATATATATATATATATATATAGCAAATAAGCAAAAAGAAACGTCCCTTTTTCAGGACTGTATTTCAACAATAATGTTTTAAAAATCCAAATAACTTTACAGATCTTCATTGTAAAGGGTTTAAACAATGTTTTCCATGCACGTTCAATTAACCCTAATCAATTAATTAACATGCACCTGTGGAATGGTCGTTAAGACCTTAACAGATTACAGAAAGTAGGCATTTAAGGTCACAGTCCTAAAAACGCAGGACACTAAAGAGACTTGTCTACCGACTGTGAAAAACACCCAAAGAAAGATGCCCAGGGTCCCTGCTCATCTGCGTGAACGTGCATTAGGCATGCTGCAGGGAGGCATGAGGACTGCTGATGTGGCTAGGGTAATAAATTGCCATGTCCGCCCTGTGAGACGCCTAAGACAGCGCTACAGGGAGACAGGAAGGACAGCTGATCATCCTCGCAGTGGAAGAGCCCGGATCTCAATCCCATTGAGCACGTCTGGGACCTGTTGGATCGCAGGGTGAGGGCTAGGGCCATTCCCCCCAGAAATGTCCAGGAACTTGCAGGTGTCCTGGTTGGAAGAGTGGGGTAACATCTCACAGCAAGAACTGACAAATCTGGTCCAGTCCATGAGGAGGATATATATATAGTGAATTGTCTGCAAATAAACACCAGTAAAAACAAGGAACTGCTTATTGACTTTCACCACACCAAAGAGCCAGTCATTGTCCAGGGAGTGCAGTCCTGCAAGTACATGGGGGTCCACATTAATGACAGGTTGGACTGGTCTCATAACACAGAGGAACTATCGAAGAAAGGGCAGAGCAGACTCTTTTTCCTTACGAGACTGTACTCCTTTAATGTGGGGAGTGACATCCTTCACATCTTCTACAACTCTTCTAATGGTCAATGCGATTTTCTGTACTGTGGTGTGTTGGGCTGGTGACATCACTTCAAGAGAGGCCCACCGAATCTGCTAATTAATCTAATTAAAAGGGCAGACTCAGTTATAAGACACACTCTGGACCCCCTGGAGGTAGCACTGGAGGAGAGGATTAAAACAAAACTGAATGCCATCATGAACAATACTGCACATCCCCTCTGTGACATACTAACACTGAGGACTTTAAGTCAATGAATTATTCAGCAGAATTGTGTGACAAGAAATGCTATGGGGGCTCCTTTATACCAACAAACAATACACCTGTATAGCACCACACTGGGACTGCTAAGTCAGATGTTGTCTTTCTACGTTTCTTGCTTTACAGTCATTCCAGTGTGTGTTCAGACCAAAGTTTGTGTGTGTGTATTTATTTTTTATTTATTTATATACTTACTTACTTATCTACATGTATTTATTTGTTTAAAGAGCTTCTGTCAAAAGCTAAAATTCCCCTGGGGACATAAAGCTCTACTGTATTTAATCTATCTAATGTAATCTAATAGAGAAATATTACATAGTTCATTTTTAATTTTTATTACTATACTAATAATATTAATATAATAATAAAGTAACATGACTTGTTTGAGACCTTTGCATACTTAAGCTTCACTGCCTCTATTTGACAACGAAACAACGTAAAAAAGTATAATTTTTAAATACAATCAAATCAACTGCAGCAGAATGTGTGTTTTCCCTTTGTTTTTTTGTTTTTTTACCTGGGTCTGTGCTGGCAAAGGGTATCATAACACTTTGACTTGACTTTATTGAACATTTATTATAAGAAAATCCAAAACCTGCACTTATGTAGAATTCTAGATACTTAGGCATTCAAATCACGTTCACCAAGAGTATCACACAAGCCTTCATCTATGGAAATATTCAATCAAGCCTTCTCACTGCTGAAAAGGGCAAGTGTCTTGTAAAGATACATCTGTGAGAAAAGGAAAAATGGTACAAAGTATAATGTCAGGACACTAATGCCATGTGAAGGTCCTGTTGTGGATGTCTTGGGAACTTCATATGGTCACATTTACATTAAGTCACAATTTTATACCAGCTAGCAAAATAAAAAAAAAATAATAAAAATCCAAAAAGATGCCACCAGCTACTGTTATTTCCTTTGTAACGCTATTACACCTTTGTTGTCAAACAGAGTACAGCCTAAGCTTCTTTAATCATATCTGAGAATCAATAAGGCACACACATTTGAAATGGCATGGAAATATTAAGACTTCCACGTTTTTCTAATATAATTATATGTAATATGGTGCATTAGAGCATACTGCTGGATTCCCTGGGAATGGACTGATGTCTAGTTGGAGCTGGTCATCTGGAGCCCTTTTCGGCCTTTGGGCTATGAGACTCACTTTTAGATAGATACTACCCCATATAAGTGAGAGATAGATGTGAAAGACACTGCATGATAGATAGATAGATAGATAGATAGATAGATAGATAGATAGATCCCAAGGGGAAATTCTCATACTCCAGCAGCAGCATACTGATAAAAACAATATTAATTAAAGAGCAATAAAAATGCAGTGCAAGTTAAAACTGCAGGGTGGAGAGTGCAAGGCAGCTATAACAGACAATAACTTTGTTTAATGTTAACGTTTATACGAGTGCCGAATGCAGCTGCTAGAATCCTAACTAAGAAAAGAAAATCCGAACACATTTCTCCAGTTTTGATGTCACTACACTGGTTGCATGTGTCTTTCAGAATTGACTTTAAAATTCTGCTTATGGTTTATAAAGCCTTAAATAATCTCGCTCCATCTTATATATCGGAATGCCTGACACGTTATATTCCAAATCGTAATCTTAGATCATCAAATGAGTGTCTCCTTAGAATTCCAAGAGCTAAACTTAAAAGAAGTGGTGAGGCGGGCGGCCTTCTGCTGTTATGCACCTAAAATCTGGAATAGCCTGCCAATAGGAATTCGCCAGGCTGATACAGTAGAGCAGTTTAAAACACTGCTGAAAACACATTACTTTAACATGGCCTTTCTATAACTTCAATTTAATTTAATTTAACTTAATCCTGATACTCTGTATGTTCATTTCTTCATAATAACTATTCATGGTGGCTCTAAAATCCGTACTGACCCCATCTCTCTCTTCTGTTTCTTTTTCCGGTTTCTTTGGGTCTGCGCCACCTCCACCTACTCAAAGCATCATGATGCTCCAACATTGATTGACTGAAAGCCAGAAGTCTACGTGACCATCATCATCAGGTCCTTCCATGAAAACCCTAAATACAAAGAGGACTGTTTGACTTATGTTAGGTAGATTGCCCAGAGGGGACTGGGTGGTCTCATGGTTTGGAATCCCTGCAGATTTTATTTCTTTTTCTCCGGCCGTCTGGAGTTTTTTTTGTTTTTTCTGTCCCCCCTGGCCATTGGACCTTACTCTTATTCTATGTTAATTAATGTTGACTTATTTTATTTTCTTACTGTGTCTCTTATTTTTCTATTCTTCATTATGTAAAGCACTTTGAGCTACTGTTTGTATGAAAATGTGCTATAGAAATAAATGTTGTTGTTGTTGTTTACCCCCCGGGTGGAATTGAAGAGCCGCATAGTGTGGGAGAGGAACGATCTCCTCAGTCTGTCAGTGGAGCAGGACTGTGACAGCAGTCTGTCGCTGAAGCTGCTCCTCTGTCTGCAGATGATCCTGTTCAGTGGATGCAGTGGATTCTCCATGATTGACAGGAGCCTGCTCAGCACCCATCGCTCCGCCACTGATGTCAAACTGTCCAGCTCTGTGCCTACAATAGAGTCTGCCTTCCTCACCAGTTTGTCCAGACATGAGACATCTTTTAACTAGATATTGTCACACACGCACATTTAGGAGACAGCCAACAAGCCCAGAGGTGAGTGAAATCCACCAGACATGGGGTTTGTGTCGGATATTAACACCTCTCTCTTTCTATCTTCAGATCCAAAGTAGAAAAAATAATAAAACATCACACTTACCTTCTCCGTATCCAGACTCCCAAAATGGCTACTCCACCCACGAAGATGCCACTTCCGGTCCCACTACAAAGATGCCACCTCCCTTTTTCTCTTCGATGACTTCACTTACGGTCTCAACCTTATGGCATCACTTCCGTCCCTCTGCCGAGACGCCGTAATCCGGTCCAATCATTTCCAGCCACCATTTTCCCATATAATTACCCGCAATGTAACCATTTTTGTTTATCAAATGTTTTGATCCTTAGAAGAAGGTCTAATCATTTTTGTTCATGTCTGGAAGACATTATATGGGACTACCACCCCAAACCCTTTTGATTTGTTTGTCTGCTTATTATGATAGATAGATAGATAGATAGATAGATAGATAGATAGATAGATAGATAGATAGATAGATAGATAGATAGGAAAGGCACTATATGATAGATAGATAGATAGATAGATAGATAGATAGATAGATAGATAGATAGATAGATAGATAGATAGATAGATAGATAGATAGATAGATGGTGAGTGGTCCTGTCCAACTTCACTTTTAGCACATCCAAGCTGAACGCCCTCCATCTAGCTCTTATTCTCTGAGATATCTCCTTTTCCAGGTCCCGCATCATGTTCACCTCCTGTCCGAGATACACATACTTTATTGTGTTGTGTCCCATTTCCTCCCACACTATGATTTTATTTTAATACTTACAAATAAATATAGGTAGTGCTCTGCATCAGTAATTAGTGAAATATGTATGAATAAAATCAATTATGCCAAATTTATATTAATTAGTTTATAATTTAATTAATTTATTATTTATATTAGCCACATAGGCTAACATAAAGTCCTGCAGCTGTCTGTGTGAAGTTTACATGTGGCCGTATGTTATTTTACATTTTTGGGCCATTCTGTCTTCCCCATACACTTTAAAGACTTGCATGGCAGGCTAATTGTCATGCCTAAATTGAGTCAGTATGAGAAGGGAGTGCCCTGGGATAGATTCTTGTCCCATCCAGAGAAAGTTGTTATGTCGTGACTGTGAGTGTGGACTGGACCCCATGCACTAATGGCTCAGTTTTGAAGTAACCAGATGCAGAAAATGAACAAACTATAACTTCTAGTTAAAAACAGAGCAGGATGGAGCAGTGGTGAGCATTACTGCACCACAGCTATGAACATCTAACTTCAAATCCCAGCCCATTTTCTTTCTGCATGGCATTTACACGTCCTTCTGAGCCCATTTGTGTAGTCTGCTTTTCTGTCACCTCCACAACAATGTCAGGTTAAGTGGATTGACAAACATGGCCAACTCTAGGGGGTCAAGTACCTCTTTCCAATATTTTTGCATTCTGATGATTTAATAGGAGATAAGCACTAACCTTCTTAAAGAGGGGAGAGACAGACGTCAGCCATGATATAGCAAAGGTGGCTTTCAACGGTATGCTCCCCTTGTCATTTTTGGTACAACCTCTGAACATAACTTAACATCATGTCTGTGTCACCAACTCTTTGTATTTGAATTATAGGTCATTTCTCAAATCCCATGCCTAATTGAGCCTGTGTGGTGTTTTTGTGTTTTCTCCATGTCTGTGTGGATATTCCTCTCAAATTCCTAATGGTTAAGTTAATTGGTGACCCTTGAGTGGAGGTGTATCTCATAACCAGTGTGTGAGTGGGCCCTGTGATCGACTGATACTCTGTTCTGGGTTCTTGGCTTCTGTGACCCTGAATTTCATTAGACTGGGTTTGAGAATGTATACTGTGCATTGAACTGATTGAAGTGGGCTTCTGTAATTAGGGAAAGCCGTTCAAATTCAAATGACTAAAGAAAGTTGAAAGAAGGAGCAGAAACATCTCATTTGTGATCTGCTTCCAAGGAGTTATAGCCGTTATTGTTCCAGCATGAGCTCCACTCGAGAGAGCAGAGCAACTACTTTTTCAATCACTGGAAAATAAATGCTAGTTAAAAAAATTAAGGGGATATATGTCTACAAAATGATCAATTTATTATCTTGCTTGTGATATTTAACATTGCATATTTTAAACTTGAATATTTTTTTGTTTAGGGTAAGGTTTAGGTTTAGGGTTAGTGGGTGGAGAGTGTTTTCAAATAGACACATGGAGTCAGAAATAATGAATGGTGGCTGTGACCCTGGGGAAAAGGTCACCAGTGGTCTTTACATAAGTCTAGTTCAGATGTGAACCCCCCCAACATACATTGACGTGCATATGTTACATATGGTATATACAGAGCTCTTCTCCCATTCGTGTTAATGTTTCCTGCATTCATCTTTTGTTAGCATGTCTGGAGACTCCTACGTTTTTGCTGGATTTCTTCACTGGTTGCAAATTTCCTTCCCTTTAGTCTTAATGCTAATTCCGGGAACAAAATAAACTTAATAAATAGAAAATAATAAAATAATTAAAAATGAATAAACTATTACAATTTTTTTTTTATTAAACTACAATAAAATAAATGAATCACGCTTAGCAATGTTCCTTACAAATTGATTTTATCATGCAAGTGAAGTTATGATAATTTAAGACTGCAAAATGACTTACAATCACTCTTTATATATATCTTGCAAAACTCCCCGTCCCCACATGCTTGTCCATTGATCAAATATACATGGTTCTCCATGCTCTAAACATTAAAAAAGAAATTCTCCACCCTACCA
The DNA here is from genome assembly GCF_016835505.1 of Polypterus senegalus. Taxonomy (NCBI): domain Eukaryota; kingdom Metazoa; phylum Chordata; class Cladistia; order Polypteriformes; family Polypteridae; genus Polypterus; species Polypterus senegalus. The sequence goes on from NC_053168.1 coordinate 15,697,484, forward strand.
GCTCGTCTGTCGAATATACACATAAATATTTCTGTGCTCGAATCACATTTTGTCTCTCTCTGTCACTCTTCGATCGAAAATTCATCGAACTCCATGTTCATAATACCAAAGGTGATTGCCTCCCGCCCAATTTCCGGTATTAATTTAGAATGTGAGGGTACTTGAAACACCACGTACAATAAATGCATGAAGATACAACACTTTTAGGAGAAAACTTTTTAACAGCTTCTCCTAGGGTAGCAAAACTACTAGAGCTGGCCATGACATCAGGATACATTCAACATATTTAATGCTTTGTGTTTATAAGAATTAGTTATGAATGCTTTAAAATTACTTTCTATGTACTAAGCCTTAAAACTCATGAATAAACACCTCATCTGATATACCGTTCGACTCGTCTTGATGTCTGTAATGTAAAACATCAAGCTTTTTGGTGTTCTCCCATATTTTTGCTTCTGTAGAACTGACAAACCTTTGCTTTTAGGCCACGTTTGTACCACATTTTGGGCAGAAAATTACACCCTTATGATCAGAAGACTTTGTGTTTTGTATGCCACATCGACCGACCCCAGGGGTTCATCCACTATTGGGATAGCAGGGGTCAAAGTCACTCCTTTCAAAAATATGGTGATCAGTAATGTATGCATGTGGAGTGTCGTCTTTGGTTATGTCGATTGTGATTTTTGCTAATCATGAACATGATATTTTTTGATATTTGGTTCTTTACCAGTGGTCTTAACCCCTCTTAAGAGCTACTCCCAGAAGGTCAAATATGACAAATCTCAAACATAAGCAGGCAAGGTATCATTTTAGACTATTCCAAGGTGAGTGATTATGAATATGATGACATATTTGATGTTGATTCTTTATTAGGGATTTAACTGTCCATGGATCTCAACCAAAAGGTGGAAAATGAAAATTTTCTATCATAAACGAGAATATTTAGACTTTAAACTCAAGCACACATTTTAATACTTTAAATATCTGACACAACTGTTCTTGTTTATTATGTACTTATACCTCATGAATTAATTATTACATTCCTTATGAATAAGATTTTAGAATTTTAAATATTTGATACATCTTTTCTTGTTTATTATGTATTTCTGCCTCATGAAGTACATCATTACATTTCTTATGAAGAACATTTTAATACTTCAAATACCTGACACAACTGTTCTTGTTTATTACGTACTTCTACCTCATGAAGTAAATTATCGTATTCCTTATGAAGAAGATTTTAAAATTTTAAATATCTGATACGACTATACTTATTTATTATGTGCTTCTACCTCGCAAAGCCAATTATTACATTTCTTATGTACAACATTTTAATATTTTAAATATTTGATTTTTCTTATGAACATCTGACTTAGATGGGCTTATGCTAATTCAGAATTTTTAAAACTGAAATTCTGATTCAAGTTTACAATTTCAAAACATAAAAAGATAACATCTTAAAGGATATTTGGTGATAAATTATAATTTTCTTAAAGACAGGGTTTACATGAACACAATGTTATTTCAGAACAACTATCAATAGTAAATTTCAAACAATCAGAGAATGCTCCCAATCTCCTCCTGCTATAGTCTAAAATATAATTATTATGCCATAAGTCGAGTTTAATATACAAGTCTATTTCCTAAAATATAAAAAACAAAAGTATCTTTCACCTCTTGTACATTACTCATTTATTATAATAAATGAAATACATAATTATACGGTATCTCCAAAATTAATGTAATTTGACGAAGAAAATGTATTTTTTCCTCATGGCCCACCTATATTCTTCCCATCCGTAGTTAATAAATCTATTTCATTTTCTTCTTTTAAAATAAAATATTCAGTGAATCGGGTTAGGGGAGGTTAAGAAATTTCTTAAATTTTTAGAGTGTGACAGCCTGTCCTATATAAGCCCCTCAGCTGTCTCATGTTCTGGGGCAGAAATGATCTTATATGTCACTCTAATAGTCTAGAATTACACTTGTATCACTGTCACCAGCATATGGGTCTGTGTATACCCCTAGGCCCAGCTCCCTCTCTTTCATGGCATTTAAAATGATAACATTTGGCAAAGCTAGTTTTGACAGAAAGTGAGCTCTCCTTTCCATATTTGTGACAAAGCTGGTCACTAGAGGCCTGACAAGGAACAGCCCATCACCATCCCTTTTTTTGGCTGGATAATGATGGTGGAGCTCACTCTTCTTAATAAGTGCTTCAGTGCAGTGGGAAATTCAAGTGCTCGTCCACACTTAATTATATTGCCTTTCCCTTAAGTACTTTATTCATTCATTCAGCAGCAGCTTTAGCCATGGCCGCAGCAGACTCTTTTTTTTGTTTAACAAAGCGTATTGATCGTTTTGAGGTCAATATGGGTCTTAAAGAAAATAAAAGATTACACAGTATAACATTATAGAACTGCATTAGGCAAAAGGGCCACAAACAATTTGCACTGCCAGGCAAGACAGAAAGCAAGATTTTAATTACGCAAACAAGCCCCTCTTCACAAAGAAAAGACATTTTCATTGGTTTTATAATGCAGATAAAGCCAACACAAAGATCGTTACTTCAGAATAATGCTTTGCTTTACTGTTTCCTTCAAAACGTTAACTCAACCTCTTTTAAGTCATAATGAAAAGTACAATGACTTAATGAAATGCTTCTTGCCCTGGAAAAAAAAGTTTATTTTATCCTCAAAGTCGATAGTATAGATTTCCTGAGAGGACTGTTTCTTCAAATGAGGGTGAGAAGTTTTTTTTTTTTGGTACAGGTTGACTGTCACATACCGAGTCTAAAACTCATGTTATTTTGACATTTTACAGAATTGGCGTAGTACATACAATTTTAGAACCGTGGGTTCAAATCTAAACCCAGCCCATCTTTTTGCAGAATGTGCAGATTTCCTCCTTTCAGTCCACTTGGTTTGCTGTTAAATGTTAAGACACAAGCAGAATAGATGGATTGACGTCATTAAATCAAGTTGGCTTGATTAGAAACTCAAAATGAACCCAGTTTTGGATGAGTGTATGTACAGTGGATTCAGAAAGACCCCTTTACCTTCTACACGCTTTATTGTGTCGTCGATTGAATTTGAAATGGATAAACTTGCCATTTTTAGCCATTGATCTATACTCACTATACCCCTAACCTGTCATTAATGTCGGCCCCCGAGTACTTGTAGCAGTGCACCCCTTCAACACCCACTCCCTGAACAGTAAACGGACATGGAGGCTGTTTGGTGCGGCGAAAGTCAATTATTAGTTCCTTAGTTTTGGTGATGTTAAGTTGCAGACAATTCTCTTTGCATCAAAAAACAAAGTTCTCCCTCTGTCTCCTCCACTTGGGATTAATAAAGTATCTACCTATCTTTCTACTCTGTCTCATCCTCTTTTCAATACACCGCATAAGTGCAGAATCATCTGAGAATTACTACAAGTGACCTGATTGTGAATGTGAATTTCCCCTTGGGATTAATAAAGTATCTATCTATCTATCTATCTATCTATCTATCTATCTATCTATCTATCTATCTATCTATCTATCTATCTATCTATCTATCTATCTATTTGTTACTATATTTATAGCCAGAGGTGCACAGAATGAAGAGAAAAGCAGACAGGCCTGTTCCTTGTGCTGCTCCAGTGTTGCTCACACAGTCATTGAGTCTCACAAACTGTGGTGTGCCATACAGACAGTCCATTATCGGGATACCACAGACTCATTCACCTGCATATCTCTAGGTTTACTCCTTAACAGGCATGAATGGATGGCATTGAAGGCACAGGAGAACTCCAAAAACATCATTTCCAAAATTGCTTCCAACTTTGTCCACTGTGGAATCAATTTGGGTCATTGCTAGCAGGCACATAAAACCCAGCCTATGAACATGCAATCTCCATCAGCAGTAGAGTGGGTCATACTGAAGAGCTCTGTGTCTTTCAACGTGGCACCTTTGCCTCAAAGCAGAATGTGAAATTTCTGTTGTGCTAGGTCTGCCCCGGTGAACTGTCAGTGTTATCATTGTGAAATGGAAACATCGAGGACCAACAACAGGTAAGACACAAGGTGGTAGATCACTCAAACGCACAACACTGCGGAGTACTGATATGCATACCATGTAAAATTGCCACTCACAACAGAGTTCTACACTACCTCTTGTTGGGGACAGCCTGGACACAGACAGGTAGACATGATGTTTTCACCACACACATTTATTTTACACTATATTATTTACAATAAAGTGCACAAACCCAGTGAGTCCTTTAAGTCCTGGCCTTTTCACAATGCCTTTCTCTATCTCTGGTCCGCCTCTACTCCTCTCCTCTGAGCTCTGTCTTCTTCCACCCAACTCCAGATATCGAATGGAGGGAGGCGGCCCCTTTTATATCCACCCAGATGTGCTCCAGGTGTCCTCCAGTAATCTTCCGCCAGCACTCCCCTGTGTGACGGAAGCACTGGCTGTGTACCCAGAAGCACTCCGGGTGTCCCCGATCCTCTTCAACCCACCACTTCCGGGTGTGGAGGAAGTGCTGAGGTCCAGGGCTCTCTAGGCATTGGGGCGCCCGCTGGAGGTGACCACAGACCACTAGAAGGTTGAGCTTCCAAGCTCTCTACCCGTGGTTCCCAAAACAACCAGGGCGGTCGCCCCCTCGTGGTCTGGAGGAGGCGCAAGCCCTCCTCCGGTCCTCCTGGGTGTCCCGGCTGGGTAGCAGCCCCAGCCACTCGCCACGCTCTGGAAGCAACATGAGCACAGGAACTGTGAGTTGGGAGCTTCATGAAAAGGGTTGTCCATGGCCGAGCAGCTGCAAACAAGCCTAAGATCACTATGCGCAATACAAAGTGTCGAGGCTGGAGTGGTGCAATGCATGCCGCCATTGGACTATGAAGCAGTTGAACTGTGTTCTCTAAAGTGATGAATCATGCACCACTATCTAGCTGTCTGATGGATGAATCTCAGCTTGGCGGATGTTAGTGCCCACTATAGAGTTTGTTGGATGAGGGATAATGGCAGGGTTTGGGTAGGCCCCATGGTTCCAGTGAAGGGTACTGTTAATGCTACAGCATACAAAAACGTTTTAGACAATTGTGTGCATCCAGCTATGTGGCCATGGTTCAGAGAAGGTCCTTTTCAGTTCAAGTATGACTGTGGCCCCGTAAACAAAGCCAGGACCATCAATACATAGAGGAAATTGAGAGGCCTACACAGAGACCTGACCTTTTCCCTAATGAACATTTTTTGGGGTGAATTGGAATGCTGATTGTGAGCCAGGTTTTCTTCTCCAGCAAATGCTCCTTTGGATGAATAGACATAAATTCTGACAGACATACCGTAAACTCTTATGACAAGCCTTTCCGGAAGAGTGGAGGCCATTAAAGTTGCAAAAGGGGGGCCAACCCCGTATTAAAGGATACGTTCTGTATCTTTCTACTCAAAGTTATTTCTTCACAAGCATTTACTATCAATTTTAAATTGCCTCACTGGCACTTTATAATAGAGGCTAATGGGGCACCACTGGTAAATAAAAGCCTAAAAACTTACCAGTGAAGCAGCAAAAGTTTCGATATAAGGAAACATGCCTTCCGTATTTCCAACTCATGCTTGTGACAACAAAACTGGAAATAATTGTTTTATTGTGTATTCCAGGTACTACCTTTCTTATGGTAAGCATACGTTTTCTATTTCCTTGTGTGAGTTCTTGCATAAACTTGGAAGTAGATCGAAACAAAACCAACCATGTGACATGAAACATTAATTGTGATTTGGTCTTTCAAAAGGAAAGCATTGCTTCAAGGGGGCGAAAAATAATTGCAAAGGAAGACAAACAATGAGATAGCATGCACAGCTAGTCTTTTTTTTTTAAATGGCTGAATCACATAATATTGGTGTTTTTTTATTGTTAATAAAGTGACACGTATAAATTACTTTACAATATGTATGTAATTGCATGAGGGGGAATCAATGCTTGATAACTATCTTTGACGTATGATGCCCCATTGGCCTCCATTGTAAAGAGCCAGTGAGAGGAAGACTTTTTATTATCTATAGAAAACACCTTTAGAACACAATTTTCACGTCCAATGCATACATACTATGTTTGTGAAGAAATACTATTGACTTGAAAAATATACCAAACTTATCCATTAATGGCCATGGTTTTGGAATGGAATGTCCAACAAGCTTATAAAGGTCTAATGTTCAAGTGTCCACAAACATTTGGCCATATAGTGTACATTGTACTCATTAATATTATAGAGATATGGTCTTTTGACAATAGAAGAAATTCTATGTTAATTAATGTTGACTTATGTTTATCTTTTATTGTGTCTTCTATTTTTCTATTCATTTTGTAAAGCACTTTGAGCTACATTTTTTTGTATGAATATGTGCTATATAAATAAATGTTGATTGATTGATTGATTGATTGATTGAGAAGAGAGGAAAATCAAGATTCCAGTCAGGAGAAGACTAACCTTTGGGACAGACTGTGTTCGGTTATAATGTAAAGCCATAGCCAAAGTCAAAGTCACAGTCTTGATGAACCGGGCTGGGCAGTCTAATAAGATGGTAAAATCCTCTCATACTTGGATTCCCAGGTTCCCAAGTATTTCTTGTACCTTTCCCATTGTAATGAGGCAGGATTCAGCCCAGTACAGAGTACTCGATTTAGCGCAGGGGCGCAAAACACACACATCCATACCGCCAAGCTAGAATCTGCTTAAACTTTCACACCATTGGGGATGCGAGAGCAGAACCGTTCATGTCTGAATGACGGTTTGTGTAGACAAGGAGAAAATGTGTAAACTCCATATAGGGAGCAAAAACACACAAAGTTTGAACCAGAGATGTAATATCAGTGAAGGAGGTTGTATTAACCACTACACCACCATAGTGCCCAACTTTGCTCCCCTAACTTTTATCCTTAGCTGATTGACTTAGATCACCTGCCATATGCGTAGTGTTTCTTTTCTTTCAGAGGACTAGGAGCAATTATGAAACCCTGAAGAAATATTTTATACTTAAACAAATATTTGCATCTTTCATCACTTTTAACCTTTCTTTTTTTGTTTTTTTTAAAGAATGTTCTGAATTCATTTTTCAGTACCTGGAGAAGGCCAAATAAAGATAAAAGACAAACAGCAAATTCAGACCATTCATTGTGAAACTGCTTGTCCTGGAATGTGCCGCAAACTTCATATGAGGAAGTCTTAAAATAGACGCCAGTACACAGCTTAGTAACGCAGCGATCTACGATAAAGAGCTATGTGCTTCTACTAAATATACATTACTAATCTTGAAGAAAAATTATTTGGGATTGCACTTGTAATCAAAACAGCAACATTCACAAGTTCACTTTATGCAATGCAGACTTGCCAGAGGCCACCGCCGATCCCATCATTGTCACAAACACAGACACATGTATATATGCCAATTTGGAATCACCAGTTATTAATAATAAGAAGAAGAAGAATTCTTTACATTTATAAAGAGCTTTTCTCACTACTCAAATCTCTTTTCATTGTGAGTGGGGAGCCACTTCAATTACGACTAATGTGCAGTATCTACCTGGACGATGCAACGGCAGCCATTTTGTACCAGCAATCTCACCACCCATTAGCTGTTATGTGGTGATGGGGTGAAAGATAGTCAATTAGAGACTGATTGACTAGGCCATGGTGCTCAGTTTAGCCAGGGCGTCATGATATACCCTACTCTTCACACCCAGGGAAGTTTTATAACCACAGAGAGGCAGAACCTCAATTTCAAGACAGCACCATTTGTAAAGCACCATCTCCCCATGATATCACCATTCCAGCAGCAACCCAAGATTTTCCTAGTTGGTCACCCATCCAAGTACTGATTAATCTAACCTGAACATTTTGGGGGATGTAGGAGGAAAACTGGAGTACCCTGAGAAAAGATCCACACTGACGTTGGGACAATGTACACTCTCCGTAGGAACATTTAGAACGTTAGAAAAGTTATGATAAGAACAGACTATTCAACCTCTCATGCTCATCCATACTGTTCATTTAGATTTTCCAAAATAATATCATGTCAAGATTTGAAGTTCCAGAAACTCCTACTATCCACTGCATTACTTGATTCCATGTATATATGGTTCTTTGCATGAGAAAAAATTTCTAACATTTTGTGAAATTTACGCTTAATGCTAATAATTAATAATAAATGATTCATTCATTTATCATTTTCATTTAGCAGGGAGACCCGCGCGTCCCTTTCCCCAGCCACACTTGCCAGTTCATACTGTGTTATCCCAAGGCATTCCCAGGTCATCTGGGAGATATAATCCGCCCAGCGAGCCCTGGGCCTTCCCCGGTGTTTCCTCCCAGCTGGTCGTGTCTGTAAAAACTCAGATGCCCAAACCATCTTGATTGGCTCCTTTCGATGTGGAAGGTCCAGCGTCTCTAATCGGAACCTCGCCTGGATGTCTGTGCTTCTCAGCCGGTCTCAAAAGGAGAGCCCAGCCACTCTGCAGAGAAAACTAATTTTGGCCAATTGCACCCACAATCTCATTCTTTCAGTCACTACTCAAAGCTAATGACTATAGGTGAGGGTACGGAATGTAGGTCAATATGTAAATCAACAGCTTCACAATCTGATTCAGCTTCTTCTTCACCACTTGGGATCAGTATAGCAACCCCATAACTGCACTCGCCGTGCCAATCCGCTTTTCGATGTCACCATCCCTTTTCCTCTCACTCATGAACCCAAAGGTACTTAAACTAATAGCATTGTGAAGGCCCACTAACCCACGGTCTCTTTGCCCCACTTCCATCTGGCAGAAGGAACCAGTTCTGTCAGGTTCTGCAGCAGCTTCTACCCCTTGGCTGTCCGAATTCTGTTCTGTCCACCTTCCCCTTATGGCATTGCTCGGAAGAAGTACTCTGGCACCTTTATTTTTAAGACATGCCAGTTAGGTGGATTGGAAATGCTAAACTGGCGCTTGTATGTGCTTGTTTATATGTGTACATTTGCCTTGCAATGGACCGGCACCCCGTCCAGGGTTTGTTCCTGCCTTGAGCCCTGTGCTGGCTGGGATAGGCTACAGCAGAACCCCGTGACCCTGTTTGGGATAAAGCCGATTACAGAATGACTGATTTGACTTGACTTATGAAAATGAAGATATGCCCACATTTGTACTATGCACTATTATGTGTCATATTATTAGTGGGTGAATGCTTATGTGAGCCATTAGGGTTAGGGTTAGGGTTGTCTTATATCTGTAACTAGTTTAGATGATTTAGCAGAGATCTGTTTTCACTTTTGAAACCTTTAATGTTGTATCACAAGAAAATGTGAACACTTCCAAGGAGGTGAATACTTTTTATAAGCATTGTATTTAATATGAATACCTTGTAAAAAAAAAAAACCAAAAGCAATGCAAAATTAATAAAACACGAGCATGTGCCTCTTGCAGTCTCCTAAAGCCTGAGGTGTATATAGATACTAAACAGCTTCAATTGCATATAAAACACTAATGGGATAGCAGGGATCGGAGCACAAGCACAGGGTTTAGGGGGGCGATGGGGGTTTGTGTCTGGCAATTAAGCCTTGAGCACTTTTCTCCTTTTCCATCTCCCTCTCCGTTAAACAAACAGATTTTCTCAAGCACGGTGACTTATTCACAGCGGAGATAGACTCAGGAGCTCTTAAAATAAAATGCAGGGGAGCTCCCTCGCATCAGGCAAAAAAAGAAGCAAGAAAAGGAGCTTAGTTATTGAGCTTGTAGGTCCAGCTCAGTCCTTCAGGGTGAGAGGCCTTTTACTCCCTCTCTATTAATCATCATCTGGCCTTCTAACACCTGGGACTAACTTTAGCTCCCACTGTTGCTATATTGATATTATTCCCTGTTGATTCCCTCATTTTCAGCGTCTGGGCTGGAATGACCTCTTTGAAATTCCTTATAAACGTCAGTAATTGTGCATCAAACTTCAATGCATTATTTTCCGACTCCCCCAACCCTGTTTCCCCCCACCTCTCCAAGCTCTCTCTCTTACAGAGGCCTCATGTATTTTGATGATATGAAACTTGACCACATTTACATGCAAATTGAAGTTCTAGATTAATAGGGATCAGCAAGGAAAAAGGGAAAAAAAGAAGATTGCATGGTAATATGCCATTATGGCTTTTAAATACATTTGGCCATGTTTTGACGTGGCATTAGCATGGTCTGAGCACAAGGAAATCATGTTGGTCTGATTGCAATTTTGTTTCCCAATTGAAAGTACAATTTCATCACGTTCTCCTGTCATTTCTAATAATAACTTAAGTTTGCTTGCTAAATTGAAGAATTTCTTTCGCCAATACTGATGGGGTAGGAAACAGGTGAGGCGGCAGTTGCTTTTGTATAAAGTACTTAAGCACAATGGGGTCATTCGTTTAAGTGTATAGATCGGTTCAAGGAAGAGTGATTGAAGCTTAGAGCCACTGCTCTTGTTATATGATATATTTACCTGCCGTAATATAACCAAGGTTTGCCTTTGAAAACTGGCAACAATTCATTATAAAAAAATACAAATGAAATATACAGCACTGGAACATAAGGTGATAGATGTGTAAGGGAAATGACATGTACGATTCGTCTTGCTGTTGGAAAATATGGGATTAATAATAAACGAAATCTAACAAACAAAATTAAATGATTATTTTTGTATGTTTTAATAGTGAGTGCTTAATTAGCCTGCTGGTTTCACATATCAGCAACCATCATGTGGGAATAAGGAAGGGCTCAATCCACTCCATAGTGTGATAATCTTACTCTTACCAGATGGATGGATAGAGTCACTAGAAAAGAAAAAAAGAGAGAGCTCCTCTGTGAGTGATCTTTATTATAAGCTGCTAAAAACTTGAAAGATAAAGCAGTCTGTTGCAAGCAGCACATTTTTGGTCTGCCAGCAGTGCCAGTTGGACCAGAGGGAAATTGGAAAAATAAAAATATAATAAAGAAGCTGTTTCCCTATAATATAAAACATCACTATGTTGTTGGATAGGGTACAGCTTCTAATGATACAAGGTGTTTTAGATTATTCCAGCTCAATGAAACAAGTTTATAAAAGCTAACCAACTATTTGTTTTGTAACATGTACTGGTGTTAAACAATGCATGTTATTGATCAATTCCACTTCTTATGATCTTCTCCTTTTTGTCCTATCAGTCATCAATTCTGATGCCATCAGTGACAGAATGAATATTATCAGTTCTCAATCCAATGGACCGGCATTTGTCTAACGTGTTCTCTAGTACTGTAGATATGGTCTGCATACCCTCAATAATTAATGTCTGATTACAGTATATGTTGTGACTGAGTGAAGAGATCAAGGATGCCAAAGAAAGGTTGGGGTGCCAACCGGGCAACCCCGTTTAATGAATGCTGAAGTAAATAAAAAGAGGTTAGTGCTCCCAGCACTCAACTAATGCAGCTTTCCAGCCTATACTGCAGAACTATCTATCTATCTATCTATCTATCTATCTATCTATCTATCTATCTATCTATCTATCTATCTATCATATAGTGCTATATCTATCTATCTATCTATCTATCTATCTATCTATCTATATATTATATTGTGCCTTTCACATTTATCTATCTCTTTTATAGTACCTTTCCTATCTATCTATCTATCTATCTATTATATAGTGCCTTTCATATCTATCTATCTATCTATCTATCTATCTATCTATCTATCTATCTATCTATCTATCTATCTATCTATCTATCTATCTATTATATAGTGCCTTTCATATCTATCTATCTATCTATTTATCTATCTATCTATCTATCTATCTATCTATCTATCTATCTATCTATCTATCTATTATATAGTGTATATCACTATCTATCTAACATCTATCCCTTTTGGCCCATTTGGCTCCCGAAACATTTTTGTGGATCCATTGACTCCTTTGGACCATGACAACTGCCACAAAATATGAAAAAATGTAAGGGGTGTATATTTTCTGAATCAGCTCTAAAGAAGTTCTTCAGATTTGATTGTTGCTAACAGACTATTATGCAATCACCAATTATAATATGCTTATGAGGAGGAACGAAATATTTTGTTTGGTATAGCCACCTGGTGCCATAGAATGTGTCATGTTGCATATGATGAGATAAGCGAGTAAGAATGTGACTGTATGTGCAACAATATTACTATTAATAGTACTATCAATAAGATAAAAAATACTATACTCAATTTTTTTAATATGAACAATTGGAGGCATGCAGTTATGAACATCACTGTATATCCTCTGTATGACACTTTTTCACCAAGCACTTTTATATACTATTATATTATGCTTCCACATCTATCTTATATATAATCTATGAGTGGAAGTGTGTGTGTCTTTGTGTCCAGCCCAAAAGTACGAGGCTACAGCATGAAGTTCGAAGAAAGCAACTCTGTCACCAAAGCTTAGCCGTTCATAAACAACGGAGGTGAGCACATCGGCAAAATGAGACCGCCAAGGAAAGAGAACCTCACTTAGCCGCTAATGCAAACTGATGCAATTGATTGATTGAAGTGCTAGAATCCTTGGTTTCTAGGAGCCCAGGCTTTATACATTTAGTCTATTATATAGTGCCTTTCACATGTATCTATCTATAGTGTTTTTTCTATCAATCTTAATGCATTATCTACATTTTTTTACTATTAGTATGTATCATTTCTGTGTTTCAACAAGTTTCCTGTTAACATTATAAGAGCAAAAAACAGAACTCGGATCAAGATGTGTATGTAGCCTTGCATTTTAATGCTTTATCTTTGCCATAATGTCAGTCAGTCAGTCATTTTCCAACCTGCTATATCCAAACACAGGGTCATGGGGGTCTGCTGGAGCCAATCCCAGCCAGCACAGGGCGCAAGGCAGGAACAAATCCCGGGCAGGGTGCCAGCCCACCGCAGTGCACACACACACCAAGCACATACTAGGGACAATTTAGGATCGCCAAGGCACCTAACCTGCATGTCTTTGGACTGCGGGAGGAAACCCACACAAAGGAGAACGTGCAAACTCCACGCAGGGAGGACCCGGGAAGCGAACCCAGATCTCTTTACCACTGCACCACCATGTTGCCCCTTCTCACATTGTATATATATATATATATATATTGTGCCTTGACACAGGAAAAGGTTTGGGGCAGCCACCCGTATACTTGAATAAGGATGCAAAGAAGTAAAAATTGGTAGTAAAATTGTGTACAGGTTCAGTCCAAAAAAGAACTGAGTTCACAAGGGAAGGCAGCACCCAGCCACCCCTTGGCATGACATGGAATTACCTTCTTTTGGTCCTTTTAGCTGCTTCCCATGCGCACATGCGTGACAATATATATATTGTGAAATATGACGGCCTGGACACACACAGGCGGACACCGTTTGCTCCATCACCACACGTTTATTTACAGTATATTACAAAGTCAAGTGCACCGCCACCAAACCCCCAATTCCCCAAAGTCAATAACCACAGCCTTCACACACAAACACTCGGGCCTCTCTTCGCCTCCTCTGCCACGACCTCGTCCTCCTCCTCACCCAACTCCAGCCTTGATTGCAGGGCGGCGGCTCCTTAAGTAGGCGGCTGATTGCCGACCACACCCAGCCACCTGTGACAATATATATATATATATATATATATATATATATATATATATATATATATACCTGTATATATATACGAGGTGTGGCAGAAAAGTAATGAGACTGGCAACACTGCAAGCGATCTGGCAACGCTGCGCTGTTGTCCTTGATAGAGCACGTGTATCAGTACCCTGCCATAGCTCAGTGCGAGTTTCAACTCCTTCCGTTAAGTACGTGATTTTTGTGACTGCTATTAGCGAAGTTGTGTTTTTGGTTGCGCGTCACGCAAAATGGAACAGCGGAATTTGGAACAACGTTGTGCCATTAAATTTTGTGTTAAGCTTGGAGAATTTTTATAAAGACGTCCTTGAAAGGCTCAGAAAAAGGGTCATTTGCGTGAGACCAGACATTGCAGACAAATGGATGCTCCATCATGACAACGCCCCATGTCACACTGCCCTCTCCATAACAGAATTTTTGACCTCAAAAGGCATTCCTGTGGTTCCCCAGCCCCCTTATTCAGTCCTTGTGACTTTTTCCTAAACTGAAAAATGTCCTCAAAGGACGTCATTTCCAGACTTTAGAAACGGACATGCTGAAGACCATACTGGTTGAAGACTTCCAGCGCTGCTACCAACAGTGGGAATATCGTCTTCATCGGTGTGTAGCTGCCCAAGGGAACTACTTTGAAGGGGATAAAATTGATGTTTGAAAAAATAAAAACTTTGGTAAGTAAAAAATCAGTCTCATTACTTTTCTGCCACACCTCGTATATATATATATATATATATATATATATATATATATATATATATATATATATATATATATATATATATATATATATATATATATATATATATATATATATATATATATATAAATGCCTTGGCGCCAGATACCACAGGACACCTTCAGAGGTCTTATGAAGTCCATGCTCTGATGAGTCAGAGCTGTTTTAATAGCACAACGGAGCCATGCATAGTATAAGGCAGATGGCTTTAATGTTTTTTTCAATTATTCATTTTGTCAAAATCATGGAGCCCTAGTGAGAAATAAATTTTGGTGTCAATTTTGCAAAACGTTTTGCGAATTAAAGCTTACCTGTTTCTCTCTGCAATAATCATTACTTTTTCCAAGTCCCATGTACATTTTGTTTAATCTGTATGTCTATCTTATTTATTACTCCATCCTTATTATATGCAGTCGATTTAACTCCTCTTCGATATTCATGTGCATGTGCTACATTGTGTTCGTAATTCCTTTTCTTTTGCACTGGACCTTACTGTATGTGCCCTCCTGCACTACTCATCCTTCCCTATTGTGTCTTTTACTCGCTTGTTAGATGTGAGTGCTTAGCCCAGGAATTTCATTGTATCCCTTAAATATACACAATAATAAAAGCTGACTTGACTTCACACACCCTTTTTAACCTGATTCATTCAGTCACTACAATGGCTGAGCTTCAGTTAATTGATATGGTTATATTTCCCCTTATGTAGGATACATTCATTCATTTGATACACTAAACATATTATTTCCTTTCACTTCCCTTACATTTATGTGATCAGCGTAAGTGAGGGCCAGAAAAATGCATAGCTTTTGATTTGACAAAAGGACTGCAATGCCTTTCAGGATTAAGCTGCCAAAAAATTCAACAGGAGTCAAATTTGGTTCTCGACTAAGAAGAATATGCTCTTCATAGTATGTGATAGAGATTTAAATTTCTCCAACAGTGTGTCAATAGGCCTTGAAAACTGGAGATTCTGCTTCTTGCAGGTGTGTGAGTGTGTTTAAGTATGTTTAGCAATTAATTAAAGGGTAGACGTCTCTTTTTAACTCAGTAACTCTTGTGCAATGTGATATATACCAAGTGGAAGAAATGTTCAAAGGTGAAGGGATAACTGAATTAATGAAGTAGAGAAATTCAACTTTTAAGTTGTAATTGACTATGCTACTGTAAGTAACACGATTTTAACTGTAACAGATGGCCCATTGCAATTTCTTAATTAAAAGTATAACAATCCAAAAGGCAACAATATTTTATTCATCAGGCTTACCTTTCCATAATGTAGATTTGCTCCTCTGAAAATGTATACTGAGATTCGAGAACTGATTAAATAATTTGCATTAAACTTAACTGCATTAAGGCAGCTGTGAGAGTACAACAAGGGAGAATCTTATCTCTTTTTCTGTTTGTGATCTCCACGGACAAGACATGAAGGCACAGCAAAGCTTCAGACAGAGACCATTTTGGCAAACCTAAGATTTGCATCTTTTTCACTTTATGGATGATGTGCTTTTGCGATCTCTGATGGCAGTGGAGACAGTTTGTAGCTCTGTGTGGCACAGCTGGGAAGAGAATCAATGCCCCCAAAATGTGGTTTAGCTCACTTCTGGTGGTGAAAGCTGCTTCATTTCTAGTTTAATCCTGGATAGTGGTGGTGATGGTGATTTTGGAGCGGGGACGTTTTTATTTTACTAGAAACGAAATGCTGTATCTGTGTGTAATGCAATAAATATGATGCTACATTTACATCTTGTAATCCATTGTATTTATTTATTTTATTTTTTTTTGCATTTTATTGATTTTCCATCCATCCAGTATCCAACCTGCTATATCCTAACTACAGGTTCACGGGGGTCTGCCGGAGCCAATCCCAGCCAACATAGGGCGCAAGGCAAGAAACAAACCCCGGGCAGGGCGACAGCCCACCGCAGTTTTCTTGATTTTATTAAAATCAAATAACATTCCATACAAACAAGTCAAGTTTTACAAAACTAGGTTTGAAACAAATCAACCCCCATCTATTAGAAAGAAAGCTAGGTCAGTAGAGTAAAACTTTAAACTAGTAAAAATAAGTAAATAGATAAATTCTTCTTCTTTTGGCTGCTCCTGTTAGGGGTCGCCACAGCAAATCATTTTTTTCCATATCTTCCTGTGCTCTTCATCTTGCTCTCACACATCCATCACCTGCATATCCTCTCTCACCTCATCCATAAACCTTCTCTTAGGCCTTCCTCTTCTCCTCTTGCCTGGCAGCTCTATCCTTAGTATCCTTCTCTCAATATACCCAGCATGCGTCTCTCCTCTGCACATGTCCAAACCAACACAATCTCGCCTCTCTGACTTCGTCTCCCAACCGTCTAACTTGAGCTGACCCTCTAATGTCCTCATTTCTTATCCTGTCCATCCTTGTCACACTCAGAGTAAATGAATAAAAATAAATAGAATAAAAAAGAGGGGAGAGAATCTGCTTCCTCAATGTAAAAGCTTATTCTAAAATGTTATTGATTACATCTTGCCAGGTTTTGAAAAAGTTCTGCACAGATCCTCTAAGGGATACTTTGATTTTTTCTAATTTCATATAGTATATAACATCATTTACCCACTGACATAGAATAGGAGAATTAGGATTCTTCCAGTTGAGCAAAATAAGTCTACGTGCCAATAGTGTAGTAATGGCAATTACAGTTTATTTGTCCTTCTCCGCTTTAAGTCCATCTGGAAGTACACCAAACACAGCTGTTAATGGGTTAGGAGGGATTGTGACTGTCTGAAAGGCATTTAAAGATTTTGGTCCAAAATGTTGTTAATTTAGTGCAGGCCCAAAAGTTCTGGCCCAGTGAGGCTGGAGCTCGATTGTAACGTTTGCAGGTTGGATCTTGCCCTGGAAACATTTTGGACAATTTTAATCGAGAGAGATGTGCTTGACATATAATCGTAAGATGAATAATTGTATGCTTTGCATGTATGAAGCTCAAGTGAATTCTGTGCATTGCTACCTTCCACTTCTTTTCTGAGATGTTGAGTGAGAGATCCTTTTCCCACTGTACTCTTGAATCTTTAAAAGGGATGGACTGTAAAATATCTTTATATATTATATGCTATCTGAGTCCTCAAGACTGATCGATATTTTTTCCAGCGTAGAGGTAGGTGGGATGTGAGGAAAATTGGGCAGGTGTTGTTTAACAAAGTCCATTGTAAAATTTGAATAAACATAGATGCAAATTTCGTATATGGAAAAAAGTAAATCCACCCATCTATTTGTCACAACCTCAAATACCTAAAATTTAAATCAGGTGCTCCAGATCAGGCGCAAATCATTAGCACACTTTTAGGGATAATCTTGTCTGAACCTGTGCGGAAACCAGGCTGGAATTTCTTAAATTAATTGTAATGCGTAAGGTGTGACTGAAGCTGATTGGCAACTACTTTTTCTAGTAATTTAGAGAGAAAGGGTACATTTGAAATAGGCCTATACTTATTTAGTATGTGTGGGTCTAGGTCTGACTTTTTAAGTAATGGTTTAATGACTGACACTTTTAGTGCATCAGGTACTGTGCCATGCAATAATGAACCATTGATAATGTTTAGAACAGGCACTGCAAGAACATCCATTGCACTTTTTACTAGTTTTGTTGGCACTGGATCTAGGGAACAAGTAGTGGGTTTTATTTTAGAAATTAAAGTTAAGACTTCCTGCTCAGTTACAGGATTAAAATTACTAAAGTGCTGAATGCAATGTGAGGCAGGGTCTGCTAAGCTAGTATTTGGTTTATACTGTGATGCTGAGATCTGGGATCTTATATTTTTAATTTTCTCATTGAAGAAGTTCATAAAGTCTGTACTGCTAATATCTGTTGGTATTTTGCACTGTTGATCTGAATTCCATTTGTTAATTTAGCCACTTCTAAACAGTACCCAGGATTTTTATTATTGTTATCTATTATTGTTAGAATAGTATTCTGAGTGAGCTTTAAAGAGAGCTTTTTTATATTTTTAACACTCTCTGTCCATGCAATTTGAAAGACATGTAGCTTTGTTTTTCTCCATCTGCGCTCCAGTTTTCGACACTCTAATTTAAGACCTCGAGTTTTTTTTTTATTAAACCAGGGAGAGTTTCTATGTGTTTTGATCACTTTTGTTTTAGGGAGCCACTGTGTCCAGAGCATCTCTCAAGGTCACATTATAATGTGATATTAGCTGATCTAAATTGTTTTCCACGTTTACATTTGATGTTAACTGATCTAAATGGTTTTCCACAATTACACTCGACTTACTCAAGGTATCTATAAATTTTGAAGCAGAATTACAATCTAGATGTCGCACTGTCTTTGTTTTAATCTGTGAGTCCGTTGGTAAGGGCAGAACTAAATCAAATGTAATTAAGAAGTGATCGGAAATAACTACATTTAATGGAGTAATATTTAAATTTTGAATTTCAACTTTGTAAGTTATAATTAAATCTAATGTGTGGTTATGATTATGAGTTGGACCTTTGACAATCTGACAAAATCCTACTGAATTTAACAAATAAGTAAAACATTTGCTAAAAGTGTCAGTTTCCACATCAATGTGTACATTAAAATCCCCCATCAGAACTATGTGATCATAATTTATAGCCAAATCAGATAGAAGGTTGCTAAATTCAGTCATGAACAATGAATATGGCCCTGGTGGTCTGTAGACTAGCACTATAATTGTGTTGGAATCTGTTTTAATATTTAAAATGAATGCCTCAAAGGATGTAAAGTTGCCTAAATTTTTAGAGTGATTTGCATTTTGTTACAATGAATTATTCCAAGGCCTCCTCCTCGACCAGAATCTCTAGACTTATGAAGGAACGAGTATCCATCTGGTGACGCCTCAGCTAGGGAACAGTGTCACATTTACTAAGCCAGGTTTCAGTGAGAAGACACAGATCAGATTTTGTACTTAATATAATATCATTTACCAAAACAGCTTTAGTGCCAAGAGAGCGAATGTTCAATAAACAGCATTTAAAACTGCATGGTTCTTTCTGAACTGCTGATATATTTTTGTTTTAATTTGAAGTAAATTTCTATTATAGATGCCCCTGGTGGAAGGTCTGGTTTTATCCCTTGGTCTAATTATACACCTTATTTTTGGTTATCAATTAATTTAAGGTTTGTATCAAGAATAAGTTTACTGGATGCTCCACAACAAGGAATATGGGTAACAGCTTCAGGATAGTAACAAGTGGGATAAATAAGATCACATTACTGCGGCCTGGATGGTGCTCTAATCAGTCAGCCAGGCAGTTTTGCTGCTATATTTTGGGATAATACATAAGATCCCCTCCAGTTCGGATGAAGACCATCTCTTTTGAAAAATCCAGGCCTTTTCCAAAAATCGTCCCAATTGTTCACAAACGCTATGCTTTTATTTGCACACCAGGTTTCTAGGCAGCAGTGAAAGGGAATGCAATCTGCTATAAATCACATCCCTCTATATAATCTTGGTAAGGGGCCAGATACAATTAAATTCTGACATTTTCTTTTAGCTTTGGTGCATAGAGAGATGAAGTTCCTCTTTAATACCTCAGATTGCTGTAAATAAATATCATTAGTGCCAACATGCAGCAATAAGGTCAATACTTCATCGTCAGCGACACGGTCCAATGCGGCCTCTGTGTCAGAAATTGGTGACCTGACTAAATTTTGGCTTCTTAGACCCCCGTCTTAGTGTTTCCCACTCAATCTGTGGCTAAATTGGTGCTGCTGACTTCGGCCGCGCAGTAACTACAGTGGGACCTGACTACAGTGGGACCTGGAGAGACTGAAGCCGAATTGTCTAAGCAAACCGAGTCGATCCCATTTTCAGTTTGCCTAATTGCTATCGGAAGGGGCAGAGCTAATTGTCCTCACTAGGCGGCTTCTCAATACTGTATGAAAAGAAAGAGAAGACAGTGCTAGCGGCAGCACCCTCTCTTACCCCGGTGGGTTATTACATACCTTTACAGAGCCCATGAGGGAGTCCTTTGACTCACTTGCGCGAAAGTGTATTTTATATTTGTAATTAATTTAGACCACTTTGCAGAGGTCTGCCTTCACTTTGACATTAAGGAGTCCTTTACTATTTTTTAGTGTCTAAAAGTCCAAACTGAATCCATTGGGATTTTAATGCTGTATAACAATAAAATATGAAAACATGCAAAGGGTGAATACATTTCATAGGCATTTTATCCCCCTTTCTGAGAGAAACTTAGAGCTAACTAAGTACTTCTACACAAGGAGTAGAGTCTACTGCTTGCAACTCAGATACATCACCGTATGTTCCAGGAGCAACATCTACACTTGAAAGCTAACAGAAATGGTCGACTTATTGTTTCAAAGTAATGCAGTAATGCAAAGGCTCATTGATCAAAGCAGCGAAAGGCAGTATCATTTGGAAATAACGCAAATAAGTCTGATTCATCACTACAGTAATAAAACCAAATATATGAAATGAAACAAAATTTTAAAAAGTTAAAAAACAACAATAAAGTAATTCATACAAACTGCATGGAGTTTGCAAAAAAAAAAAAAACATGTCACTATGAAAAGGCAATCGAAAGCTATTATTTAGGAGTAAGCAGAACAAACCCGTTAGCTCTACGGCTTTATGTTTGCCTCGTAGCAAAAAATGCATTTGCATATTTTATAGGAAATGTAATCTCTTGAATGTTCTCTTGAATGTTTAAGTAATGTGACCAGACAAAGAATTGCTTTTCCTCAAGAACAAAATGTCAATCATTTTTTTCCCAAAATGATGCTGACAGCTAAATACAGACTTCAATTCCTCAGAGTAGAAAACATTATTACTGAATAATAAATGGAACAATAAGCTGTTTTATCATATTTTTTTTTTGTCGTAAAAATGCTGAATTTCAATAAAGAAGCTATTTTAGAATTTCTTTTTGGCATGTTGGCAAATTGCTGCCTTATGTGAATATGTCTCCAAATTTCCCTGGAATGCAGTGTGTATTCTGTTTAGGCTTACTTTAACATTACTGTTTTAATTAGTTTAATTTGAAAAGTTGATTTCTTGAGGCACTTTTGAAAAACTTTGTAAATTTGTCTTTAATATTAATAAGCAGTTGCAAAAAAAACCATTTAGCAGAAATTTGGCTTCCTGCCTAATGCTTTATTCTCTTGTAAAAAAGACATGTAATAAAAAAGAAAATAACAATGGCTTCAATTATAATGTTCAAAGTTTTCCTTGTAATAAAGCATACAGTATATAAAACTGTTTCTGTCCAGTTGACACGCTGCTGAAGTAAAGAAAAAAGATACAATTAACAGCTCATAAGTGAGATCAATGGGATAAAAAGTAATCATTGATATTTCATACATTTTTCCAACCCTGGCCTTAATGTATGTAACACAAGTACCAATCCTGGGACGGGACACCAGCTCATTACTGGCTAAGTGCCTTAAGCATGGGATATATGAATAAAATGTATGATTATTATCGTTATTATTATTGCACTCAGGCTTACACCTGTTCCAGTCACAAATGGCCAAGCTTGAATGACTAGTGTCATAAGTACGACAAATTGACGCCATGAAGATCATAACATCTGTTGGTGAAGAAAGATTCACTGATCTTGACTTTGCCGACGATACTATGTACTGTAATGATAATAATAATATTAAAAAGTCTTTAATAATCATTTTTTACATTTATATAGCGCGTTTCTCACTACTCAAAACACTTTACGTGGTGAATGGGAAGCCACTTCAACCACCACTAATGTGTAGCATTTACCTGGATGATGTGATGGCAGCCATTTTGCACTAGTATGCTCACCACACATAAGCTGTTAGCCTGGTGAAGGGATGAGAGATAGTTAGCTAATCAGAGACAGGGCCTGATTAGGGGGCCAGAATGACTAAGTCATGGTGGACAATGTAGCCAAGACATCGAGATACACCCTACTCTTCACGAAGGATGCCCAGGGATCTTCAGTGACCACAAAGAGTCAGGGCTTCGGTTTTACATCTCATCTGAAGGACGGTGCCATTTTTATAGCACAGTGTTCCTATCACTGCACCTGGGCATTAAGATCCACACACTGACAACATGGTTAGCGCACCCTGGTGGCATCACTAACACCGCTTCCAGCAACAACCTGAGCTTTTTCCTGGTTGGTCTCCCATCCAAGTTACTGGCCAGTCTCAGACATGCTTAGCTTCAGGAGGATGACGTGTTCTGAAGTGTATGTGATATGGCTACTGGCATGTGACTGCTTATCCTTGTGTGTTTCAACCCCTTTAGCTGGTGTTTGGTCTGTTGATCACATTCCCATAAAACCTGCTTCTCTGGCTCTGCGATTTTATTGTGAATTACTTACCTTGTTTCCACTTTTTGTTTACCACCAATAGTAGACTGATCCCCTTTACTCGCTGTGAAAACATTATTCATATTCTTGTGAATTCTTCCCATCTTTATAAGGTGATTTGGTTTGTGCCTCATTAGTACACAGCGACCCAATGTTGCTCGGTATGTTATTCACTTCGTTGTCATTGAGATATTCAATTTTAATTCTTTCTTTGTGAAATCTGAACTTCACATCCCCCACGTATCATGTCATCATTCCTACTGCTGAGCCATCAAAGCCAAATGACCAATGAGACCAAAGCCAAACTGACCGATTTAAAGTCAAAGTGAACTTTATTGTCATCTCAAACATATACAAATATACAGATAGACGAAATGGCAAAGCTCAGGGTTTACAGAGTAACAACATGACGTGCAAATAATAAATTAAAAAGAGAATTAAAATTAAAATTTAAAATTACAACACAGACAAGACAAGACATTGTGCAAAGGCAAGACAAAGAAGTAACAGCCATATTGACGTGCAGTTAGTAAAATAAACATTGATGCAATGTATAGTATTTGCAATCTAGATACAGAAATATAGTCAATAGATCTATACTAATAAAAGGTAAAGCCCTCACTGACTGACTGACTGACTGACTAACTGACTCACTCACTCACTCACTCACTCACTCACTCACTCACTGACTCATCACTAATTCTCCAACTTCCCGTGTAGGTAGAAGGCTGAAATTTGGCAGGCTCATTCCTTAAAGCTTACTTACAAAAGTTAAGCAGGTTTAATTTCGAAATTTTACGTGTAACAGTCATAACTGGAACCTACTTTCGACCATATATACGGCCATAGCCAGCAGCTCGGTCACCGTGTGAGGCGGAGTTGAGTCCTCATCATCACGCCTCCCGTAATCGAGTGCCTACCCATATAAGGTAAATATTCGGCGCAGGACTGTGCTTATGCAAACGAAGATGAGATGGTCTTGTGTTTGGCACAAACTCAACAAAGTTGCGAGAGAAACTTTTAAGTGCCGGGTCTTAGCTAACATTAAATAAAGCCGTGGACATCGCAAGATCACACAAGAGAGCGGCTCACGTGAACTGACTGTGTGACTGACACATTACACAATTGAGAATGCAGCAAAAGAATATGAAGCGAGTGACGCATACAAGCATATTCATAAGTGCAGCTACTGCGGAAACAAAAGCACGGTGTAAACCGTAAGTTTATAAGCACGCTGCCGCTGGCATTTGTCATGCCTATGACGCTGCGCTGGCATTTGTCATGCCTAGAATCGATATTCTCGAGATACACGATATTCTCGAGATACAAGTTTAATGAGAAGACACGAGGTATAAACGAAACTTTGGATCACTTTGTAACGGAGTTAAAAAAGGAAAGCAAGGTGTAAAGCTTAACTTTAAATTAAGTTCATAGGCACGCTGCTGCTGGCGTTTGTCATGCCTAAGACGAATACGATATTCGCGAGATACAAGTTTAATGAGAGGACGTGGGGTATAAACGAGACTTTTGATCACTTTGTAACTGAGTTAAAATTGCTGGTGAAGGACTGTGCTTATGCAAACGAATATGAGATGGTCAGGGATAGAATAGTGTTTGGCACAATCTCAGCACAAGTGCTACAGAGATTTTTAAGTGCCAGGTCAGAGCTAACATTAAATAAAGCCATGGACATCAGATCACACAAGAGAGCGGCTCACGTGAACTGACTAATATTAAATGAACAAAACGCATTACACAATTGAGAATGCAGCAAAGAATATGACTGTACAAGCATATTCATAAGTGCAGCTACTGCGGAAACAAAAGCACGGTGTAAACCGTAAGTTTATAAGCACGCTGCCGCTGGCATTTGTCATGCCTATACAATATTCTCGTACAAGTTTAATGAGAGGACGGGGTATAAACGAGACTTTTGATCACTTTGTAACTGAGTTAAAATTGCTGGTGAAGGACTGTGCTTATGCAAACGAATATGAGATGGTCAGGGATAGAATAGTGTTTGGCACAAACTCAACAAAAGTGCGAGAGAAACTTTTACGTGCCAGGTCTGAGCTAATATTAAATAATTACTGGTGAAGGACTGTGCTTATGCAAACGAATAGAAAGCAAATGTTATTTTTAAAATGTTTCCTTTTCTTTTTCATAACTTCTTTAACACACTTCTTCTCCGCTGCGAATATTTAGCTAGTATGTAATATAATAAATAAATAATAGATATAGATAATACAGAAATTATCAGTGTATGATAATAATTGTTTAAGACATGTGTAAACAGTGACAAGTCAGAATGTTTCACAGCAGAAGGATATCAAGAATGTCCAAATACTTCTTTTTCTCCATGCACACTCGTCTTTGCAGGAAAGTGACTTGCATGTATAAAAGTTCTGTTTTTAGAGGTGGTTGAAGCAGTGTGGAAGATCCCAGTGGGCAGCCTGGTGTTAAGGAGTCTGATAGCTTGGGAGTAAAAACTCTCCTGCAGCCTGGCAGATCTGGCTCTGATGCTGCAGTATCTTCTCTTGGATGGCAGAAGTGTGAAAAGTCCATGTGAGGTGTGTATGGGGCCCTGCACAATGCTCCAGGCCTTGCGGACACTGCGTTTGTAAAATATATCCTGTAGTGAAGGGAGAGGCACCCCAGTAATGTTCTCTGCTGTCTTCACTATCCTTTGCAGGTGCTTGCGGTCAGATATGTTGCAGATTACTTAGAGGTACCAGATACAGAATCATACAAATTTGTATTGCAGATTTTAAATTTTTACTTGCAATCAGCTTACACTGTCATTAGACTAAGTAAAACTAATCCTAGTTAACAGCTGCCCTGAAACAGTGCTTCACTATTCATTAAAGCTCAAAGCTCATCAATTAATGCATGGCTGTTATTAGTGTTATATCCATCCATCCATTATCCAACCCGCTATATCCTAACTACAGGTTCACAGGGGTCTGCTGGAGCCAATCCCAGCCAGCACAGGGCGCAAGGCATGAAACAAACCCCGGGCAGGGTGCCAGCCCACCGCAGGGCGTGCACAAACACACACACACACACACACGGGACAATTTTGAATCGTCAATGCAGCGCAGCTCGAAAAGGCGGCAGAGCACATTCCCTCGCAAAAGCCACCTGACTTCTATATGGAAAAGCAAGCACTCATGCTCCGATCCCAGTTCGTTACTGGCAAACAGTCTGATATTGAGTGGATGCACTTTTATATTGTTGACCATTTCTAAAGTATTTGATTTCTTGGAAATCATCTCGCGACCCCCCCTAACCAATGTCTCACGACCCTACTTTGGGAACCACTACATTATAGGACCTTCCGGTCAAAGACACTGCATTTGCCAAACCAGACAGTGATGAAGCTGGTTAGAACGCTCTCTATGGTGCCCATGTAGAACGTGGTGAAGATGGGGAGGTGGTTTCTTCAACTGCCATAGGAAGTGCCTTCTGGGCTATGGAGGTGGTGTTAATTGACCAAGTAAGATCAGCTATAAAGTGCACACTGAGGAATATGGTGCTCATTGTGGTGTTATGGGTCCACAGCTCGCTCAGCAAAGGCCATTTATATAAATAAATAATCACCGCGAGGGTTCGTGGTGGCTGTGGCATGCCGCAGGGCGATCTGCGGTGTGGGCGTTTCTCACCTAGTGCACTGGTGAGGGACTGCCCACATCCGTGATTGTTCCTGTGGCTAATGTGCTGCAGCTGCTATGGCCCCTCTCTATAAAAGAAGCGCGAGTCGTTTAGAAAGGACATCAGAAAAAACGAAAAGAGGAGGAAACGCAGGAAGCAGTAAGAGAGAGAGTAAGGCGGTGCAAGAGAGAGAGAGAGACACGGAGCATGTGGGCGAGCGAACGAGCGCTCGCGGGCAGCTGCGAGGAAGCCTGGATGTTAGGCCGACACCCAGGAGTTGAAATAGAAGTCGCTCCTGCTGAGCGATCAGTGAAGGGCGACTGGCCGTAGAAGACCGGAAAGGCAGCGGGAGTCGCGTGTTGTGTGTAGAAAAGGGCAGCTGCAGTGAGAGTCTCGCCTGCTGCAAAGCCCAAGTGGGAGAAGCAGGTGAGACGCTAACAGAAAAGAAGCACCGAGCTTGTCATTTGTTTTTAAAGACTGCTTCCTATAGAACGTTTTAACCTCATTTTTAAAGGATTGTTTTTGGTTCTATTTATTGTTTTTTATCTCCACGTTTTTATTGGATTATTTATTTGAACAACTTTGAATCACTGCACTTTATGGACACTTGCTTGTTTTTAATAAAAGCACTTTTGCACATTTTTACCATCCCTTGCTCAGTTGTTATTGCCACCACTGTCTAGCTCATCTCGGTGACATTATCGACGGTGTCGGGTTCAAGGGCTCCCGAACAGCGAATGGGAGCATGGAGCAGAACCCACATCGTCACACTCATGAGCAGATCCACCACAGAGCCATCGATGTGCAGTGGGGTGTGGACAGAATGGCCTTACTGAAGTCAACAATCATGTCCATCATCTTGTCTACATTAAATGTGGACCATAAATGTCCATGTTAAAGGTTCTTGCAATGTGGTGTACTCAGTAAAAAAAAAAACTGATCAGGACACAAAGAGATGATGTCAGCTACAGACAGACAAAGACTAGACCCAGGATTGAACCCAAGTGCTTGGAGCCGTGAGGCCTGCTCCAGTCTTTTCGCTCATAAATAAATTTATACATTATGTAACCAGTCATGTTTACTTGTTGTAGACTACACATCCTTAAAAAAGAAGGCATATGAAGTCTGAAAACATCAAATGGCTGAATTGTAATTTTCTCAGTAAAACGTCAAGAAAGCTCATAGTTAAGATAATAAGATTGCTCACCCTAATTACTACATCAAGAGAAAAATGATGAATTCAGAAACTGCAGCATGCAAATGGGCTGTTTACAGTACAAAGGCCAAGATTAAAAGTGCACATAATTAGAAATGATTTTCTTGAACAAATGCATCTTGGGCCTTCAAATCTGCTTTATCTTTTTATTAAAAATGGCAAAAATGAAAAGCAAATCTTCTAAATTGTGAAAATAGTCTCATCATAAATCATTATGTATGCTTTATGTTACAATTCAAGGTATTTTAATGATGTTAAATGCAGAGGGCATCCAAATGCAAAGTTGGCTCCAAACTGATTCAATGAAGGCACTTTTTTGGCATGTTTGTGATGTCCTGGCACCCATAGCCATGGGCACTTACTTCTGTTGGGACATCAAGCAGTTCATGACCAGGATGAACCATTAGCAAGAGACAACTCATGTGTAAAACAGTTACCAGTGTTTACAAAGAACAAAGAATTAAAGAGTCACAGTGCATTCATAAGAATATATAAATGTATAAATATATAACTGCGGTGGGCTGGCACCCTGCCCAGGATTGGTTACTGCCTTGTGCCCTGTGTTGGCTGGGATTGGCTCCAGCAGACTCACGTGACCCTGTATTTGGATTCAGCGGGTTAGAAAATGGATGGATGGATAAATATATAAATTGGGAGTTCAGAGTGTTGTTTGTAGATGGGTGCAAAATTGGCTCAGACATAGGAAGCAGAGGGTGATGGTGCAAGGAAGTGGAGTTCAACAGGGATCAATGCCAGGGCTGCTGACATTTTTAACTCTTTTAGGGCTAATTATTTCTTTTTTACTTTTGTCCCAGGGCTGAATATTTTTCCAAAAAACTCAAACACAAAGCAGAGGTTTCACACATAAATCAATGTAAGGTACTTATTAATGACAAATGTCACTCTGTTTTATGCTCCATGAGCCCCTCTAGTATATAAATTCACATACCTGCTTGTCTCATCATCATAAGCTGAAAGGCACTTTCACATTTTGAAGTAGTCGAGTGTCTGGTAATCCATATGTGTCATTTGATGAAGTCCAGTAGCAACTTACCTCCCATGGTTCAATACCTGTGTAGTCCTCACAAGCGAATCTTACCATAGGAGTGTCAGCTACACAGCACGTTCAGCACAACGATCAGCTGCGGACCAATCAACTGATGCAGGTACCTATCTTTCATTTTTGGTTTAGAGATCATTTGCATCAAAATTAGAGTTCAATAAGTTCAGTAAGTGTCTATGTATTTCTCCCTGGCAAACGCTGCCATACGTTACACGATCAGTTGTGGATCAATCAGTTGATGCAGGTACCTGACTTTCGTTTTTGTTCTGAAGATGTCTTGCATCAAAATCGGAGTTCGATAACAGCAAGAATACACAATAAAAAATAATGCGCACAGAGTATTTTTCTTTATCCACTCACTCACCTGATTTCAATGCCATTCTAGATGTTGTTTAGTCTTCGCTACTCACACACATGCAGGGATCTGACGTGCAGGGATCTGACGGTCCTCCTAGCAAAGAGGCTATACCTGTAACGGTGAGTTTTATCGATGTTTACAGCTTTTTTTTTCCAACCTCTGCCCCTGAAAGTCAACTTTAAGTCGACATTTGCCCTCAAGGCTACATGTTGATAGATGTCACCATCTGCCCTGAAAGAGTTAATATACTGTATATAAATGATTTGGATAGGAATATAAGTAACAAGCTACTTACGTTTGCAGATGATACCAAGCTCAGTGGATTGGCGGGTAATCAAGAATCAGTTGAATCATTACAGAGGGACTTAGACAGCAGACAGGCTTGGGCAGATTTGTGGAGAATGAAATTTAATGTTAGTAAATGTAAAGTATGACATATAGGAAGTAGAAATGTGAGGTTTGAATACAAAATGGGAGTTCTGATAATCGAAAGTACACCTTATGAGAAGGATTTAGGGGTCATAGTGGACTCGTCTCTATCAATTGCCAGACAGTGTTAAGAAGGTTAACAGAATGTCAGGTTATATAGCGCCTTGATGTTTAGAGTGCAAGTCCATGGAGGTTCTACTCAAGCTTTATAACACACTGGTGAGGCCTCATCTGGAGTCCTGTGTGCAGTTTTGGTTTCCAGGCTACATTGAATTATTACAAGAACAAGAAAATATGAACACATAACCCCAGTTCTTAAATCCTTACACTGGCTTCCAGTTAAGTTCAGGGCAGATTTCAAAATCCTCCTTTTAACATATAAAACATTAAATGGCCAAGGTCTGGCTTACTTGTCTGAACTTATCATGACTTACAAACCTGAGCGCACATTAAGATCTCAAGATGCCGGTCTGCTTAGGATTCCAAGGATTAATAAAATAACAGTGGGAGGTCGAGCTTTTAGTTACAGGGCCCCTAAACTGTGGACTGGTCTGCCTGCTACTATAAGAGATGCCCCTTCAGTCTCAGCCTTTAAATCCTGACTGAAGACTCACTACTTCAGTTTAGCACACCCTGACTAGAGCTGCTGATTAACTGTACAGACTGCATCTCTGTTGTCAGTCATTAACACTAAAACATAAGTAACATGATTGTTATAATTTGATACTAACCCTCACCTATTCTGTTTCTTTTCTCGGTACCCAAATGTGGCAATTGGTGCCACGGCCCACCTGCCAAGTTGTTTGCCTGCCTATGGTAAAGTCATCCCTGATGGAGGATCACAGGAATCATGGGAAAGAGGGGTCCTTTCATCGGAGCATCGTTTCAGCCGTGGCATGGCCAAATGGGGAGGCAGCTTGATGGATGAGGTCTCCAGGACTCTAAAAATATCCAAACCTAATTATGTCATATCATCTACTGTTAAACCGTACTTCTAAAATTTTTATTATTATGCTGTCTTAAGGAATTGTTCTGTATATTGTATTGTATTGACCCCCTACTTTTGACACCCACTGCACGCCCAACCTACCTGGAAAGGGGTCTCTCTTTGAACTGCCTTTCCCGAGGTTTCTTCCATTTTCCCTACAAGGTTTTTATTGGGAGTTTTTCCTTGTCTTCTTAGAGAGTCAAGGCTGGGGGGCTGTCAAGAGGCAGGGCCTGTTAAAGCCCATTGCAGCACTTCCTGTGTGATTTTGGGCTATACAAAAATAAACTGTATTGTAAACTGTATTGTATAAAGGACATAGCAGCATTAGAGAAGGTCCAGAGAAGAGCGACTTGGCTCATACCATGGTTACAGGGGATACATTATTAAGAAAGATTAAAAGAGCTCAGCCTTTTCAGTTTATGCCAAAGAAGATTAAGAGGTGACATGATTGAAGTCTTCAAAATTATGAAGGGAATTAGTATAGTGGACTGAGACTGTGACTTTAAAATGAGTTCATCAAGAACACAGGGGCAGAGTTGGAAGTTTAGGTTAAGGGTGAATTTCTCCCAAGTATTAGGATGTTTCACATTGCCATATGAACCACAGACACATGGAGTAGGTGACCAAGTAGTGTGGTAGACAGTAAGACTTTAGGGACTTGCAAAACTCGACTTGATGCAATTTCGGAAGAATTAAGTGGATAGGACCGGTGAGCTTTGTTGGGCTGACTGGCCTGTTCTCATCTAGATTGTTCTAATTGTCTAATGTTTTAAATGATTAACTCTCCAGTAAAATCATGGCCACAAAACACTGTCTCCAGGAGTAAAATAAATGGAATTAAGACAAAAACCCATCTTTGAAATATTTCATATAGATCACCATACAACAGAAACAAATTCCTTCTGCGAAGTCCTCAGAATCCTAATCTGCCACCTCCACCAGTACCCACAGGCCCTTCCCTTAGCAGAGTGGCATTACTGTGACGCCCATTCAACAAAGACCTCAATAATCTCCTCCAGCTCTTTCATCTCCAGACTTATCCTACAAGGTTCTGGATTCTGTCCCACACACTGTTCCCTCTTCTTTTGGCACCTGTTCTCCATTCTCCAATGCCCTCTTAAAGATCTTCTATATATTCTAATTCTGTCTGAGGGCTGATTTGATTCAAACCTACCAGTAGTTTTGTAAAACTTGACTTGCTTGTATGGAATGTTTTTTTGATTTTAAATAAATTCTATAAAATATTCAAATAATAAATAATAATTATAATTCTCTTGCACAGTGGAAATCCAAGCTGCCACCAGTCTTGCTCCCTTACGCAGCTCAGCATAGCCGTCTATCCTAACTCACTCAAAATTTTCCCTTTCTTTCTTTCTTTCTTTCTTTCTTTCTTTCTTTCTTTCTTTCTTTCTTTCTTTCTTTCCTTTGCAGTAGCAGTGTTTTAGCAGAGCCTTGCGTGTTCACATTGTATGTGCACCTACAGGTTTGGATTTCCTTCCTGTTGTTTCTATATTCTGTTGATTCTTTCTTTACTGTGTGTTCTTGCTATTTTGCAAGTCATAAGGGCATCACAACCTAAATTTGGCCAGGATAGCCTTTCTGTGAATCCCTATATCTGCCTTGAGTTTCCTACTCACTACAGGAGTGTGTTCTGGTGGTGAAAAACATGGTAGGATGCAAGCACATTCGCTCAGCTTCACAGATGAGCAGTGCCATAGTAGTTTCCTTAGACTTTACTACTTTTGTCTGTCATTTTGTGGAACCCAAAAATATTATTGGAGATACCTTTGGTTCTGAATTGCTGTTATCCACTCCAGAAGTTTCAAATATCCCTACCTTTTTATCACACAATGTATTAGAAAGGAACTCAATTGAATATGGAAAAGTGATGTCTAAAATAAGACAGATTCAACTTAGATACTAAGCTTCTGAGCTCAGATTGGTTTTTATGGTTCTAAATAATGCATATAAAGAACTAGAGTTTGCTCTGATGGTTAAAGTTGACAGTTTTAAGCACGTCGTTTTCGTTACCTCTCAACCCATGAAATGTTTTAAATGTAGAAAAACACAGGATGCATCGCCAAAAGCTGTCCTGACATTACTGATGAGCCTGCTGGCCGAGGTAATGAGGGATCAGCCAGCACTGCTAACCAACAAACACTGGCTGATGTTGAGGCAGCACCTGCAGCAGGACGGCATGAAAATGAAGGTGGGATCGATGGAATGGGCTCTCAAGATCTGAAACAAAGTGAAAAAGAAGGAAAGATTACTGAGAATTTCATTGTAGAAAGACAGGACTCTTGGCAAGTAAAAAGATTGTAAGTAACAAGTCCGATGATAGTGGGACATGAGTCTTCTGAAGGTAACAAGTGGGTGAAGTGGATATGGCGCGGGCAGAACAAAATGTCAACTTTATAAACTGGCCTCTATTTTGGATACTTTTGTATATGGGTGGTGCATTAATGAGGCCATTTGCACAATTAATGAAAGCAAACTTGTTTTTCTTAATCCAATTTTGTATGAGCATTTAGGGTTATTTGATTTGTGTTTTGTCTGATTTTGATTTTTCTAGAATATGTTTGATTGATTTCTGACAAAGGAAGTTAATCTTAAAAGTGAAAACCTTTTTCTTTCTTTCTTTTCTTTCTTTCTTTCTTTCCACCTTCATCAAGTCAAGTTATGGCGATTTCATTGAAGTGATCTCAATTGTCCAGGTTTTTGTTTCTTGTTTTTATTCAACCTTTACTTTGTTCTATTGTCAGTCACCCAAGACACACTGGGGAGAAGCATTTTCTTGTAAAAAGAAGTGGATAGGGAAGCCTTGCAAATCTCGCATGCACTGGATCAGAAGACTTAATGCAGGCTTTAAAGCTTTAACATTTGCTCTCTTACATGCCTTAGTACACTTTAGTCTTGTACACACACACACACACACACACACACACACACATATATATATATATATATATATATATATATATATATATATATATATATATATATATATATATATATATATATATATATATATATATATATATATATAAATAAGATTAGGGCCCAACTCCAAATCTTTAACATCAGGTCCCCAATCTAAGATGTTAAGGTCAGAGTAGGTGTTGGGGGAGCTCATCTCCTTCAGAGATAGGGTTAATGTTAAACATCAAGAATAACATGTTAACCCAACATATTGTATATATGTATACAATACACATAGTTTGAAACAAATGCTTGAAATAATTCAAATATCTTCACTGCTGCTTTTCCCACATTACACACTTCTTGGTCTATGCAAACAAGAATGCAAAAGTTTTGTAATCCCAACCTGATATTTCTACTATTAGCTGAACACAACACATATACAATTCCACCTGCTATACTCATATTTCCATATTGTGATTTGGTTAAACAGTGAGTTATAATTTAATTTTTAGTTCCACTTCACCAATAACACAAAGCAACCCCTTTAGCTCCTGACATATCCTCAATAGCATCAGTTGTATGCATTAGTTTAAAAAATTGAGTGAAAATTCAGTTTAAAAATTGACAGATATATCAACACTATGTAATAGATAGATAGATAGGAAAGGTACTATATAATAGATAGATAGATATGAAAGGCACTATATAATAGATAGATAGATATGAAAGGCACTATATAATAGATAGATAGATAGATAGATAGATAGATAGATAGATAGATAGATAAATAGATATGAAAGGCACTATATAATAGATAGATAGATAGACAGATAGATATGAAAGGCACTATATAATAGATAGATAGATAGATAGATAGATAGATAGATAGATAGATAGATAGATAGATAGATAGATAGGAAAGCCTCAATGTAAATTTTGATTATTGTCTAATAAAACGTTTTGCTAGTGTACTCGTCAAGCTTAGCGGATGTTTTTACACACTGTAAGTTGAGCTGCCACATAAATGTGATGTTCGCATGTATGTCAGGTCCAAAGAAATGCATTTTTCACCCATGGGACATCTTCAACATGCATTTTCTGAAAATACTGTGCCTGTAAACTTTGAAGTACTTGTTTTCAATGTCCAAACATCTTGAAGTGCGTGTATGAATAAAACGAGTGATAGTCAGAACAAAATGAACACACTAGATCTATACATCTATAGATATAAAAAGCACTAGATAAAAGATAGATTATCACAAAGCACTTTACCAAGCATGATTTAATGCTATAAACAATTAAATCTTGGCCTTTGTAATAGTATTAATTATAATAAACACTATACAACTAACTCAATTGACCTTTTTAATAAATCTGCTTAAGGTAAAAAAATTTTAAGATCCACTCCACTTAAATAAAAATGGGAATACCAAAGAGATCAGGACAAGACACCTTCAGAGAGTGCATATGGGGTGTAGCACAAAGTCTTAATTTACCTTATTTTAAAGATTTGATAAATAATTGATCATAAAAAGAGAATGCACGTAACACCATCTGGTATTACTGAAGCTTATCATTTCAAATATATATACTTTTTTTTTTTGGTTAAGCAAGTCAATCTAATATTCTAAGACTTAGTTATTTAACGGGTAAGGAGCCATACTTTTTCAATAGCATGGAACAGATGTCAGGAAGGGGAGAAATAAAAACTAAAACAAGGGTCATTTGCGCAGTGCTTTGTGATCCTCCAGCACTTTGTAATGCCCCACAATATTCATGCCACAACATGGGGGCCATGGAATCCAAGCTGTCTGTTTGTTCTAAGGATGAACCAGTACTATTTGAAAGCTGCTAGGGACTACCAAAGGCCCAGAGATCATGGCTAATATGACACCCCAAGGCCTAATCTTCTTAGTGAACCAGGATAAAATAAGTATCCATTACAGAATCAACCTTCATCCTGCCCCCTTCCGAGCGAATGCCACTCCGATAGCCAGCAATGAGACAATTGCCTGATTCTGGACTTAATCAGGTATTAGCTGCTAAAGCTGTAAGAGAGAGCAGCTAATCTCCATATTTACTCCATCTGTACTTGCAGACCTAACTTGCTTGGTCCTGGCAGATCAAAGAGGTCTGGTAAAAATCAGATTAACAGAGAAGAGAGAGAGGGTAAAGAACAGGGTGCAAGGGCCATGGCGGTCTCCACTTTCTTGAAATCCTTTGTGCATTTAATTCCTTGTAGTCTAATCCAAGCGCAACCAGTCAGAGTTCCTGCATTTTGGTACCACTCAACAAACAGCTGAAAGGATCATCAGATACATGGCATTTTAACAGAAATCACAACTGGATTGCCAAATAGAGGAGAAGTGATGAGATATAACTTGAACGGATGTTATGAGAGGAGACTTGATACGGCATAACTCCAACTTATGTTATTTTTATTATCATTATTAATGTGATTGCTGCATGAATCATCATCTTTTGAAAGTAGTCTTTGAAAATATAATCACGTTCATTCATTATCTGCTAGGAAAGATCTGCCAGTGCAATGACTCTGATAATGGAAATTTTTTGTCATATTCTGTATGAAATGCTTGTTTCTTTGAGAAGACTTTCTCAGCATTCTGTTCTTGAAAATATTCCACAAACCTTTCACAGCTTGCTTATAATATTTTCAAGTATTCACATAATATAATGTCTAGATTATAATAGATAATTGTGATGTTATGACATCTTTGAAAACTGGGCATTAGCCTTCATGAGATTGCTAGATTCCATTAATTACTAAATATTTATTATAAAGTATCTAAATAAAATAGATAGATAGATAGATAGACTTTAGTATAGTAGGCAGGATAGATAGATAGATAGATAGACTTTAGTATAGTAGGCAGGATACTATAGATAGATAGATAGATAGATAGATAGACTTTAGTATAGTAGGCAGGATACTATAGATAGATAGATAGATAGATAGATAGACTTTAGTATAGCAGGCAGGATACTATAGATAGATAGATAGATAGATAGATAGATAGATAGATAGATAGATAGATAGATAGATAGATAGATAGATAGATAGATAGATAGATAGATAGATAGATAGGGAAATGTCCTCCAAGCTCCAAAAAAACTGAGCAGAGGCCAAAGTCCACCTCATTAGTGAGGATTAAGCAGTGATGCTGAGAAGGATAAAAGGTGAAAGGCAGGACGAAGAGGAGACAGGGGATGAAGACGGGGGAAAGCACCAAGTGTCATTTGTGCGCTGACACTATTATTGACTGGAGCCCATGCAGTTCACACTTTTCAATTATGGCTGCGAAAGCAAAGGTGGTCCTTTAATTGCAAAGGCTGATGCCTGAACAGCGAGTGTCAGGGGAGCCTCTGCCAGCCCCTGACGCCTCCTCTTGAAGCTTGACTTAAGGATGTTCAAGGGCGAGGACCTCACAGGCTGCTCATCTCCCTGTGGATGGAAAGAAAGGCCTCAAAAAGCAGATAACATTTAACAGTTGCAGTTAAGTGCACAGTCTGAGCTTCCCCCTCAATGTCAGGGGTCTGATGTACAGTAGCAAAATGTGCCTGACCGCTATGCTGACCATGATTTGCTCTTTTCTGCAATGATTTTAATGAGACCAGCCAAGGACAAACCTTGGAGTCACCTTCATGACTACCATCCTCAAACTCAACTGATTTCCTTTAAAAAAAATATATCTGCTAAAAGTGTAAGAGTTTCATGGCTAACACTTACAGTAATGCCAGAAGAATGTTATTGATTAGCTTACAGCACAATTTTACCTTGCATCCATTGTTCCCCCTCTATTGTTTGCTAAACCCTCTCAGTCCTCCTTTGTACTTAAATATTAAGGAATTCCTTCACTAGGTGTTAATTATAAATCTCTGTGCTTTAAACATTACAGTCCTAATTAAAATGTGAATGGGGAACACAGTGATAACAATGCTCTTTGCTTTATGGCTAATCTTAGCGACAATCTTTTCAGGCCCCTGCGCTGTACTTCATTCTTAAACCTGCTTTGTTTTTAGCCGAGGCTCTTTCACTTCCTCACACACACTCCTTATTCTCCAAGATGCCCTTTTGCATTGATCTTTTTATTCTGCCTTAGATATTATGAAAAAAGATTCTTTTCAATATTGTATGGTGAATGTGTGGTAAGTAGCACTGTGGTTATACTGTAGCTGCTGCTTAGCAGCTCCAAGGACCAGGATTTTAAACCTGAGTGACTTGGCTGCCATAATTGTGAAGTTTGTACATTCTCCCTGTGTCTACAAGAGCTTTCTTTGGGAACTCTGCCTTGTGGCCAAGTTAAATAAATAAATAAATACTGTTGAAGATGCAGAAGATAGAAAGATATGGAAAAAGGTGATTCGCTCTGGCAACCCCTAATGGGAGCAGCTGAAAGAAGATGAACAAGAAGAAGAAGTAGGTATCAGGAAGGAAGTACAGGCATCCTGGCCAGGATAAGGGAAGGATTCATACCCGACCCCAAGGCTATAATGGAAGCAGGTCATTTCCCTCACAAGGCATGTGGCAATGTTTCTCAAAGCTGGGCCAGTTTAAGACACTGCAGGGTGGCATGGGAGTTGGAATCTGGACACATAGCCCTATCAGTGTCTTTGGTTTGATGCTGCTGTGGAAGAACTGCCCTAGTTCCCACACAACCCAAAACTGTTTCGCAGGACATGGACAGGAAACTGGAAGCAGTTCCCGGGTCGACTTTTAAAGAAATTTGGGAAAGGAAGTTGGGAGGCAGTTTTCAATGCTCTTTTGGAGAAGGAGGGAGGACTGTGAATGGTGTATTTGTGCTGGTGTTCTTATATATCTGTGGTTTGGGGCTCAGTGGAGCCCACTAGTGGTTACACTGTATAAAATGTATTAGATGAGTTAATATATAACAGTATAAGACTTGCAACTAATGCTGCTGGGATAGGCTCTGGGCCACTGGCACCTTAGAATTGCATTAACCATATTTATTAAGTCCATTGATCTCCAGTATAATGTGAAATGTGACTTAGTTCATAAATAGTTTCCCTTAACTTTGTGTGGATTTTTATCTGGGTACTCTGGGATTTCCCCCACCATCACCAACACTTGGTAATATGGTATACCATTTATTAGAACATTAGAAGAGCTATGACTGAAACAGGCCATTTAGCTCAACAAGCTTATCCATTTTATTTACCTAGATTGTCCAAAATAACATCAAGTCGAGATCTGAAGGTCTGCCGAATCCTACTCTCCACCACGACTCTACTTGGCAATTTATTCCACATCTCATTAGTTCTTTGTGTGAAGAAAAACTTTCTTAACACATTTCTAGCAGTGTTCCAGTATCTTGATGGATTTATTTAAAAGTAACACCTGGGACCTACTGTATTATTCCATGTCCCCTCTTAGTTCCCATTTGCTTAAATGGAAAGGGTTCAGCTTTTTCAACGTTTCCTCATAGCTCACATCTCTAAGTCCCAGAATCAGCATAGTTGCTCTTCTCTGAACTTTCCGTAGACTTTTTTGCAATATGGAGACCAAAACTTTACACAGCACTGAACGTGAGACTTCACTATTGCATTAGGTAAATGGAGTATAGCCTTCATTGAGTGTGATGAGGATGGATAGGATTAGGAATAAGGACATTAGAGGGTCAGCTCAGATTGGATGGTTTGGAGACAAAGTCAGAGAGGCGAGATTGTGTTGGTTTGGACATGTGCAGAGGAGAGATGCTGAGTATATTGGGGGAAGGATGTTAAGGATAGAGCTGCCAGGTAAGAGGAGAAGAGGAAGGCCTAAAAGAAGGTTTATGGATGTGGTGAGAGAGGACATGCAGGTGATGGGTGTGACAGAACAAGATGATGAGGATAGGAAGATATGGAAAAAATGATCTTCTGTGGCAACCTGTAACTGGAGTAGCCGAAAGAAAAAGTATAGCCTTCCTTGACTTGAACTCCTCACATTGTGATATAAAACCTAACACTGGTAAAAGTTGTGACTCCAAAATGGATTGCTAGGATTTTAGTACAGTAGATTGTGACAAGAGTAGACCATTTAGCATACTATTCAGCAAGATTGTTCAAAATAACATCAAGTTGATAGGTGAAGGTCAACAAAATCCTACTCTCCACAACACTACTTGGCAATTTATTCTACATGTTTTGGCAGGCGGGCAGGTCACATGCCCGGCAGGAATGCCCCTTCTACATATGTTCCGGGGGAGCATCCATGGGCTCCTCAGTACCTGCCCCAGGACGCTTGGTGGCAGCCTCCCTGGCAGACGATGGTGCCACAGTTTCCCGCAGGACTCCATGGGAGGTGGAGTTCTAAACAGCCCTGTTGGGATCCAGGGTGGCCACAAAAAAATTTTTATAAATTCAAAAAACTCTGTTTTGTGAGTCTACATTTTGCAGTTGCTAATTAATCGACGTTTTACTGTAATTAGTGCCACAATAAAATCACTTCTATTCATACCTCTCATTGACACCACCATCGAGGAGTGCAGTATGTTTTTCCATTCTCACAAGAACGACACAAAGTCATCAGAAAGGTTTGGGGCGGCCACCCGTATATTGTCCTTGGCTGCAAAATTGGTTACATTTGAACAGAGATGTTCACCGAGTCCAAAACAGAACTGATGGTATGGTGACAAGATGGCAGCTTTAAAGGCCAGTACAGGAAGTGACATCATTGGTAACGTAAGTGATGTCATCAATAGTGCCAGACCCAGAAGTGACATCTTCGGGACCGGGAGTGACATCAACAGTGGCACCGGAACCCTACGGGATTTCCCATGGATGGTCTGCAAGAGGTTGAGAGAGACGGTTAGCGCACCCCGCCGCCCCCTTATCTGCCGTGGAATTACTATCATTTAGGCCTTTCAGCTGCCCCCCAATCGCACATGTATAGCCATACAAAGACTTACCAAAACATACTGTTAGGATAAAGCTTTTTGTATGAATTTGTAAAGACGTTCTGACTATAACTACCTGTTTAACCAAGAAATTCTGGTGAACATTTCTATCCAGCATATTATCAAGAAAACTTCACGTCATGGCAATTAACATTTTGTTCTATCATCTATACTAATAAAAGGCAAAGCCCTCACTGACTGACTGACTGACTCACTCACTCACTGACTCATCATTAATTCTCCAACTTCCCGTGTAGGTAGAAGGCTGAAATTTGGTAGGCTCATTCCTTACAGCTTACTTACAAAAGTTAGGCAGGTTTCATTTTGAAATTCTACGCGTAACGGTCATAACTGGAACCTAATTATGTACGTATATACAGCCATAGCCTGCAGCTCGGTCGCCGTGTGAGGCGGAGTTGCGTCCCGCATCATCACGCATCCCACGTAATTGAGTGACTGCCCATATAAGGTAAATATTCGCGGGTGAAGGACTGACGAAGATGAGATGGTCTAGTGTTTGGCACAAACTCAGCTAAAGTGCGAGAGAAACTTTTAAGTGCTGGGTCTTAGCTAACATTAAATAAAGCCATGGACATCGCAAGATCACACAAGAGAGCGGCTCACGTGAACTGCCTGTGAACGCAGTATGTAGAGAACAAGGAAGAGCTCCAAAGAGCGCTGAACAAAAAACGCATTACACAATTGAGAAGGCAGCAAAAGAATATGAAGCGAGTGACGCATACAAGCATATTCATAAGTGCAGCTACTGTGGAAACAAAGCACGGTGTAAACTGTAAGTTTAAATTAAGTTTATAGACACGCTGCCGCTGGCGTTTGTCATGCCTACGACGAATACGATATTCTCGAGATACAAGTTTAATGAGAAGACACGAGGTATAAATGAGACTTTGGATCACTTTGTAACGGAGATAAAATTGCTGTAACGGACAGCAAAAGTGCGACAGAAACTTTTAAGTGCCGGGTCTGAGCTAACATTAAATAATTGCTGGTGAAGGATTGTGCTTATGCAAATGAATAGAAAGCAAATGTTACGTTATTTTTAAAATGTTTCCTTTTCTTTTTCATACCTTCTTTCACACACTTCTTCTCCCTGCGATGCGCGGGAATTTCACTAATATTTAATAAAATCCAAACACTTTTAATCTGTTTAACTATTATAAGGCCTTCAGATTATATTAAGAAATATGTATAATAAAGATGATGCCATTTATCTGTATGCTGATTGGTGCAAACTAAATGTTTCAAGATTCTGTTATGCAAATGAACCTAGTTTACCTAAGATTGTTGCTTTGTTATCCTCTCCAGCTTTGTTATGCGAATCTACTCTGATTGTATGGCGATGCTCCCTAATGCTTGTTGTAATAAAAGACATCCTGCAGATGGAGTTACTTCTAACTTTATCTAAAATGCTAATTTCCCTGCCAGTACCGCTGGGCATATTACTGTATTTTCTGCATAGGAACATTCAGTACATAGAAAGACGGCATTACCAAACATCAAGTCGAGGTTCCTAACTCGAACCCTCCAAACTCCAAACCCCTGAACTTTTTACTTAAATACCATATGACAGTCATGCAGAATTAATGCGTGATAACACTTCTTGACAGGAACTAGAACACCTTTCTTCTTGTGAGAATGATACAAGTTTTGCTAGATGAGAAATGCAATTTATTTTGTACAGTTTTTTGAGAAGCAAAACACAAGAAAATCAAGATCATCAGTGCAAAATGCAATTTTGCTTTATTTGGTTCACTTATCGTTCTCCGTTGGTCACTTGGGTGGCAATTTCGCATGAAACTTTTCACTCATCTGTATCCAATGGTCACATTGTTTTTTTCATCGGGTACTCTGGCTTCCATCGACAATCCAAAACAGTTGTGTGTGGGATAATTTGGTGACTCTAAATTGTCCCCTTATTTCTGAGTGTAGCTGTATATATGTGCGTGCCTTACAGTGGCCAACATCACTGTTGTTTTTTGCCAGTTCCCTGATGTTCTCAGTGTAAACTGGACGTACTGATCCTGAACTGGATTAAATGGCTTGGAAAAGAGTGATTAAAGGTAGGAAGAGGATAACAAAGTTATCATTTTCATATATAAATTAAAACCCCCACTCCCCCCAAGTGCCCACCCCTACCCACCTCAACAATGGTTAACTGAACAGAAGTTGTGGGTGCTCTTTCAATATACCTCTCATCCTGATCCAGGGATACCTGTAGGGTTACAATGTGCCTGGTTTTCCTTGGAAAAGTCCTCTTTTCAGCGCTTATCCTGATGCCTGGGTGGATTTTACAAAGCTGGCCATTTATCCAGGCTTTTCAAACTTATGGCTCATTGTTCCCAACTAGGTTTACCTTTTTTTTTTAAATCACTATCTGCTTTAAAGTTTTACCCACCGTATAATTCTCAATGAACATCTGATGAACCCACAATGGCAGTGATATGGATGATTATAACCCGCACTACAATGCACCAAAGTGTACTTACATCGTTTATGATGTGAGGTTCAGTGCATAAGCTTGTGTCACAGGAAGCCTTATTCTGTCGCACTACTAGCTCATCAACATTATACTGTATGTACTTGAATATAGACACTTACATATTGCTACGATTAAATATTTGCTAATAAAGGTACCAGTCATTTTTTTTAATTTTTATGTCTTTTTTTTTTGTTTCAGGAAATATGGTAACTCTTGTCTTGCAATCACGTTGAAGGACCTCATTGCAGGCTCAGTCAAGGTATATAGTAACCCACCGAGATGAGAGGGGGCACTGCCACTAAACTTGCCATCTGCTTTTTTCTTCACAGTGCTGAGAAGCTGTCCAGTGAGGACATTTGACCCCACCATTTCTGGTCCAGCTTCCATAAACCCCAATGGTCCAGGAAGGAGGCGTCATCACTGGATTGAGCATCTTACTGGACAGAGCTCTACTAGCGGAGACTATAAAACCTTCCAGAAATTTATTTAACTGAACTTCTCACATATGGGACACACACCAAAGCGCGTCTTTTCTGTTCTTTTTG
Source organism: Polypterus senegalus (assembly GCF_016835505.1). Taxonomy (NCBI): domain Eukaryota; kingdom Metazoa; phylum Chordata; class Cladistia; order Polypteriformes; family Polypteridae; genus Polypterus; species Polypterus senegalus. Next base: position 15,740,798 of record NC_053168.1, read on the forward strand.
TTTTGCTTGTCCGCAGACATAAAAGGCAATACCTGGTTGGTGCCCTAAAATATTTCATGTTTCAGATCTGTCATTCCCACAACAGGCCATACCCTGTACTCGACTCAGTGAGACAGCAGAATCACTGTGCCGCCCAGAAAAATATAATAATGCATCCTAAATGAAAATAATTTAAAATATGAATTACTTTACTAGAAAATATTTAAAAAAACACAAAAAATGTTTTGACTAGTCCACTTAATAAAAGAAAAAAATATGCAATTTAGGCTCTACTTATGTAATACAACCTAAGGGGGATAAAAGATTACTAATAAAGATTTTGTTCTGAACAATCAAACACCTAGGTGTAATATGTGGCATATGAGCAGTGATCCAGAGCCATCTGCGTTGAGTGAAAACAAAACGAAAAAAAAAAGCACTTTACACAGACAGATAATTAAAGCCCTTTCTGAATTATCTGTAAATTGGAATTAACTGTGTCTGTCTAAAAAACCCAAATCACATTAATCACACTGTAATTACCTACTTCCAGAGAGCTCTTCACTGTTTGCAAAGCAGTTTGAATGAGATCTTTCTAGCTGGAATGAGATAGAAAATTTTAATGATGAAGAAATAAACTCCATGAATTTGCAATTACTTGGTTTGATTGAAAATCAAGTCTTTTCTAGAACCCTTAAAAGAACACCGAAAATCTGCCATTCCCCCTACTGTGAAGTAAATGACAGAGACAAGTGTGAAAGTTTCAGTTTACAAAGCATTCGGCATTAAGATTCTAGCGACATTAAAAACAATGCTCGACTCACTTTAAAGGGATTTTTTCTTTCATTCTATTATATTCGGCTAATTGGCATCATTATAGCTGAAAGGCGAATGAAAACAACACATCCCCAGGAGTTTGGAAATTAATTTGATGATAAATATTCCCTTTTAGAGTACAAACCCTTTACGTACGAGTAAAAAATAAACACCATAACTGGAACAGTTACTGGATATGTGCATAGAGTCATGTGAAAAAGTAGCTGCCCCCTTGAATCTCATTGGTTTAACTTAGCAGTTTCTACTGTTTTACTTTTTCAGTAACAATCGTCTTGTCCTTGCTAAGTCTATCTATCTATCTATCTATCTATCTATCTATCTATCTATCTATCTATCTATCTATCTATCTATCTATCTATCTATCTATCATATAGTGCCTTTCATATCTATCTATCTATTAAGTACTTTGAGGTGCATTATTTGTAAGAAAATGTGCTATATAAATAAATATTGCTCTATTGTATAATGGCTTTCATATCTATCTATCTATCTATCTATCTATCTATCTATCTATCTATCTATCTATCTATCTATCTATCTATCTATCTATCTATCTATCATATAGTGCCTTTCATTTCTATCTATCTATCTATCTATCTATCTATCTATCTATCTGTCTATCATATAGTGCCTTTTCTATCTATCTATCTATCTATCTATCTATCTATCTATCTGTCTATCTATCTATCTATCTATCTATCTATCTATCTATCTATCTATCTATCTATCTATCTATCTATCTATCATATAGTGCCTTTCCTATCTATCTATCTATCTATCTATCTATCTATCTATCTATCTATCTATCTATCTATCTATCTAAATGAACACACATACTTTATATGGTGGCACTGTGGTTAGTGCTGTTCCTTCACTGTTTTTTTTATATCCACTGTGCCGGTGTGGAGTTTTGCGTGTGCTTCTTTTGTCTGTGTGGGTTTTTCTCTACACACTCTGGTACTCCCATACCATTGTAAAATGTGTGTGTTAAACCAATTATTTGTAGTTTTCCATTAAGTCAGCATGTGGGAGAGTTTAAGAATGAGTGTGTCCTGTGATGGATTCCCTGCCCAGATTCTAATGCTATCAGACTGAGATTCGGCAAATACCTTAAATCTGTATATCCTGTGAATGAATTAAACAATAAAATGCTATTTGCAACAATTAAAGCATAAAAAGTAGCCGTTTAATAAAATGTTGCATCCTTTAAGAGTGTGTCATATTGAAAAGTTCTTCTTGTCACGTGTGTCCATTCTTTTTTTTTTAATTAAACATGTCTGTTTTTGAAATAGATGACATAAAGCATAGAATACTATTCCATCCTGTAGTTTGTATTTTATTGTACTGTAACCTCATTCTGTCTCTATCTATTGTTTGAACGTCTTTATTGAGATGCGCAAAATACTGCGGTTCATCTCAGAAGAAAGTAAATTGCATAAAAAATAAATTTCATATAAATACAGCTGCTTGATTGCATTAGCCATGGTCATTTATTATGAAGAAGATCGCTTATCTTCAAAGGTCACAAAGTTGATGGCATCAGGCAGTTGTGTTGTTCACTTCGATTGTCCAATTTTTCTCCTTCATTACCAATAGCAGCTGTGAATAAGATGACTTTTTTTAAACTGCTAAGTGCTGCTGGTGCAGTTTTTATCAAAGAGTCACCAGCAGGCTCAGGGGAGCTCCTCTATCTCTTCTGGCCCTGAAAATTGATATTGAACATGGAAGGAAAATCTCACGAGCTGGTAGCAATTAGCTAAAAAGGATTTGCAACTCCGTGATTCATCGCACCAGAGATCGAAGTCATTTAGAGACAATGTTTTCCTGGTCCCAGCTTGCTCCTCTCCAGATACACCTCTGTTTGCCTTTAACAAAGCCGTGTGACATTTCCTATTTTAAAGCCTATTTCTTAGGCTGAAAAGTTGCGGTGTTGCAGCAGCACAAACAAAGCCTGTGATTCTCCTCGGCGTACGGACATAACGCCGCTGCTCGAAAGTCATCTTGGCCGGCCGAGGTTTGACTTCCCAATTTACAGGGCCGTGAGACACACTTTTTTTTTTTTTTCTTTTGAGTATTGGGAACAGAGTTTATTAAAAGGGGAATATTTGCAATGCCTTTAACCAAACATTTGAGCAAAGGTTGCACTCATTTATTGGATCCGAGTCTTCAAACAGGTTCCTTTCTCTTTTGTGCATGCTTAACAAATATTTCCAAGCGGTTACATAAGCGGCCCAAGACAAATACACTGTAGTGGGCGTTATTTAACTCTTGCCTCTTATTATAAACCGTTCTCCCGGCAGTGTAGAACCTTAATAAAACCTAAATGATGGACTCACCTCGTTTGCATGGATTATTGTGCGGAATGCAAATCAATAACAATGTTTCAATATATTCTGTAATTAGCTGGGTTTTCTTTGAGACGTTTTGTATTTTTTTAAAAATAATAGGAACTTCTTCAGGTTATTGTCACTCCTGTAGGACCTTCTTCAGGATATTGTTGCTCGTTATTAACTCTTTAAAGGCTGAATATTTTTTTCTAAAAAGCATTTAAAGCAATTGTGTTACCCATAAATCAACATCAAACGTCTGCTGCTGTGTGGTGTGGCTGCTGTTGTCACCTGTTCAGCATTCCTGGCAGCAGTTTTTCATTGGCCAGCACGAATGCATGGCGGGCCGGCTGCCTGGCTGTCTTTGTATGGCAGGTGGGCAGCAATGGCAGTCACAATGTGACGCAATCTGATTTGTAACTCTTGTCATTGTAAAAGTTCCTGTGGGACATCAGCTACACAAATGTGTTCACTGGTACCTCACTTTCGTTCTCGATTTCCATCTCCAGATCACTTGCACCAAAATCGGAGTCCAGCAAGTCTGATTCAGCAATAACATGCAAAACGTCATCCACAGAATATTTTGCTTTGCACATTCGCTTTGGTCGCTCGCTAGATGTCGATTCCATTTTAAAGATTGTTTGCTCTTTGCTATTCATGCACATGCAAGGAACTGAGGTACAATCAACGAAGCTAACTTTCCTTCTAGCAAAGAGAGTCAAACTAAAATGAAATGGCAAGATTTGTTGCAGATTACAGCTGATTACCATCCTCTACCCCTGATTTTCGACTATAGTCAACATCCGCCCTGAAAGAGTTAAAGACAGAAACACTAATGCCTTTTTAAGAAGAATCTTGGTGAGACGTTGGGACAACTTAGCCATTAGCTAAACAAACAGACTTGATGGACTGAATGCTCTCCTCTCGTTTGTCAAAAGTCTTATGTCCTGATGTTAAGATGAATGCCTTGTAAACGGAATGTGACAGACCGCCTGGCGGCCAAAGGGTTGCTAAGCAAACATATAAGCAAACTGTACTTGGGGTGGGCAAAGTAATTCCTGGAGGGCAGTTGTGGCTGCAGGTTTTTGTTCCAACCCAATTGTTTAGTAAGAAACAATTATTGTTCAAGTAACACTTCTGCTTCATTTTAGTGTTCTCGTTTGTTAAGACTTTGAACGCTTATTGATTATTTTAGTCTTAAACAGCTGTATTCTCAATTTTTAATTGCTCCTTATTAACAATAAGATGCCAATGACAAAAGAAACCAGCATTTCTCCATTTAGCTTGTTTCCATTTACACCTGTGTGGATTTGTCGTGCTCTGTTTGGTTTAATGAAATACTTGGAGAGAAAAATGTGAAGGACTGAGAATTAGTCACTCATTTGGATGATATCCTTAGAAAGGGAAAAAAAAAGAATCTAGGACATGAGAATGACCTGACATGACAGATTTAAAGCACTAACAAGTCATGAAATTAAATTATTGATGAGGTTTGTTTTCTAATTAAGCAATTAGAAGGCTGCCACTGCGGCCTTCCAGGACTGATTTGCCCACCCCTGATATTGAGTCTTTAAAGCAGGGGTCCCCAGCTCCGGTCCTGGAGGGTCGCAGTGGCTGCAGGTTTTCATTCTAACCAGTTTCTTAATTAATGGCCTGTTTTTGCTGCTGATTAACTTCTTTTGATTTAATTTTAATTGACTTGCCTTTAATGACCTCTTGGGCACAGCCATCAGCAGTGAGTCGAGAGGTTTACTTACCTTGGCAGTGACATTCATGTCTCTGGCGACTCTTCCTATGAAGTCAGTAGACGGATTGGGAGAGTATGGGTGGTCATGAGGTCGCTGGTAAGGGATGTTTGGCGCTCCCAATATCTATGCAAAAGTAGGAAGGAACAAGTCTTTAGAGTCCTGGTGCTTCCTGTCTTGCTATATGGTTGCGAGACATAGACGCTATCCAGTGACCTGAGACGAAGACTGGACTCCTTTGCTACTGTGTCTCTCCGGAAAATCCTTGGGTAGTGTTGGTTAGACTTTGTGTTGCTCTTGGAGTCCCGAATGAGGCACATTACCTGCATTGTGAGGGAGCGTCAGTTACGGCACTATGGTCATGTGACATGTTTCTCCAAGGGTGATTCAGCTTGTAAGATCCTCATTGTTGGGGACCCGTGTGGCTGCACCAGACCAAGGGGTAACCCACGTAACACCTGGCAGATAGAGGATCATTTCCAGAAGGTGGGACTGGACTGTGCGTCTGCCTGGGTGGTTGCAAACCGGGATCCCGAGTTGTTTCATTGTGTGATGGGTGCGGCAACATGCTGTAGCACTTCATGCTCCTCAACTAGACTTGACTTGACTTACTTTTGAAGACTCAGACCCCTTATTTGTTTCTTTTTCCTTAATTAGCTGCCAAACAATATTGAGATAAAAAAAATGAGCCAAAACATGACCAGCAAACTGTGTCCATCATACAACATCTGAAAATAAAGAAAGGTGAAGGTCTCAAGAATGTTGATCTGCTCAGGTCCACAAAACATTTTATCAGAACTCTTAGAAAAGTGAAAATCAACAATTTCAGAAATGTCTGCTATCGCCCAAAAAGAGCAGCAACAAGCCATTGAATTAAAGAACCGGCGGCTAATTAACCAACTGGTTGGAGTTTGAGGCCCTGACTTAGTTGGTCGTCTCTTGTCTCACTCACTTCACGTTTCGTTTCTGTTTGGATGTCATTTAAGGAAAGAAATGAAGCATTTCAGATGAACGATGAAGAAATTCAGGAAAAGAAATCTTAAAAAACAAGTCAATTAAAATTAATTCAAAAACAGTTAATTTGCAGCCACTGTGGCCTCCAGGACTGGAGTTTGAGATCCCTGCTTTAAAGTGTGGCCTCCAGCACTTGGGGGTTTGTTTAGTTTTACTGTACACTTTTTTATTTTTAAACTCGAATCACAAGAAATGAGTCAGTGAGTGAGGAAGTGATGAACATTGAACTGAACCCAACTTGTAATTTTACAATCCAGCATTTCAGTTTCTAGTCTGCACTTTTTCTTAAACACACACTTTCTTCACTGTACGGGATACCCCCAACAGTGAGCACCATTTGAACAACAACAATATTTATTTCTATAGCACATTTTCATACAAGTGATGTAGCACAAAGTGCTTTACAGGATGAAGAGAGAGTATAGAAAAAGACAAAATATAAGAATAAAATTAGGCAATGCTAATTAACATAGAATAAAAGTTAGGTCCGATGGCCAGGGAGCACAGAAAAAACAAAAAAAAAAAACTCCAAAAACAACAGTGGGTTGAAAAAGTATTCAGACCCCTTCACTTTCTGCCCACTTTACTGTGTTGTCCATCCATCCATTATCCAACCCACTATATCCTAACTACAGAGTCACGGGGTTCTACTGGAGCCAATCCCAGCCAACACAGGGCGCAAGGCAGGAAATAAACCCCGGGCAGGGCACCAGCTCACTGCAGGGCACGCGCACACACACACACTAGGGACAATTTAAAATCACCAATGCACCTAACCTAACCTGCATGTCTTTGGACTGTAAGAGGAAACTGGAGTACCCAGAGGAAACTCACGCAGACACGGGGAGACCATGCAAACTCCTTATCTGTGTTGTAAATGTTATTTTATAAAAGAATACTGTGACGTGTGAGTCCCTGTCCTGCACCCCAAAAACACGAGGCTGAGTCCTAGTCCTTTAGCAAAAGCAGCTTTATTCAGCTTGAAACAGGAACAGTGCGGTTATTTATTGTAGCGGGATCTGCCACTCTCCTATACACAGACAAAGCGAACGGGCGTAGTCGGGGCCAGGTTAGTGGCCAAGTTATACTGTCCTCTGCATTTATAATGTTCCTTGCATCACCCATCGACGACAGATGCACATAGCGCGACCTCAATCTTTTAGGATTTACCACAGCGCTGGGAGCCTGTGGTTGCCCCAGCAACTGATATGCTTTCTTCCACAGACTTGGCGATCGCACTTCGGGATGCACTTTGGCATGTGGTCCCGTTGGGGGGATGGGGTGCCCCAAAAGAGTTTAGAAGCCTTACAATATATATATATATTGTATATACATATACACTTCATTCCACTTCAACAATTTGGACCATGTTGTTAAGCCCACTGCATAAAATCCAAATGAAAATCCATTTTAATTCCAGATTGTAATGCGACGAAACAGAATACACATCGAGGGGGCTGAGTATCTTTGTAAAGCACCGCATGTGCTATTGGGTGTCCCGGTTCCCAACTCGACCAAGTTATGTAGTCGAAGCAAAAACCTCAGCATCCTTTATGAAGTATCTGATGACCTATTGGAACAGCTTAACTGTTAGCTAAACAAACAAGCCAGACGAATGGAATGGTCTCTTTTCGTTTCTCAAATTTCTTCTGTTCTTATATAAATGAAGGCTATAACTGAAAATCATTGAAGGAGGGACGTGTTGCGATGCTGGCTGATCATGCATACCTTTGAAATCTGCAAGAAAAGCTCCCATAGACATGCAGAGATTGTTCAGACTCTGAGCAACCTGAATGCACGATTCAAACTCAGGAGCTGCCAGTCACCGGTTCTTCCCAACTCATCACTGTGTTGCCCTAAGGGTTTAATCTACATACTGTATATAAAAGCCAAATGCCACTGATCCACTCATCACAAAATCTCCCGAACTATGAGGACTTGGGACTTGAAATTTGGCATGTAGGTTATTTACCCTTGGCCCGTAGGTGCTCGCTAAGAAACGATTTTAAAAATGTCGTGGTCCAAGCACGTTCTGTCTGTATGTCTGTCCGCTTTCACAAGAGGATTTAGATGTGGTAGTTTTTTATAATTTGCGTGAACTTTCCGGTTGATTTTATGACTTCTCTCATCAGGCTAAGTATCAGGGTTCCGATGTATCTATGCAAATCCAACAGAGAGCAGGGGGGCGGGGCCTTCCTCATTCACTCGCCAGCCTCTGTTCAAGTTGGTCTACGTCTCGCCACGTGTCGGAGTGCACTTTGCCTCCGCTTAGCTAGCGATACCTGTTTCTTCAACAGACATTATCATGTGCAGATTGTTAAGGAGTAACGTTTGACGTTTTTGAGAGAGAGATCAGAGCTACATTACATATGTTTTAGAGGGTAGCTGGTGATTGACAGAGATATCACGGCCATGTGCTTTTCTCCCCATGTGGGAAACACTCTCCGGTTAGAGCTGAACATGATCAGATACAGTGCCAACGTCTATTGATTTTTAAAGTTTGTCCTTTTCCATTACTATGTGGGTGCAGCTACAGGATACAGCTAGTTATAAAATAAAAATTAGCTAAAAATGGAAAAGAATGGGCTAACAAAAGTACTTTTAGTATTTTTGTGTCCTGGAATTCAGTGTCATAAATGGACCACTGCACTGCCATGCTGCCTGTACAAAACTTGCATTCATTTATTCAAGAGTTTAAAGGAGCATCTGGACAACCTTATAGCATATTACATGAGTGTGTCCCTAAAATATTCGTTTTAAACCAGCCCTGAAATCAAAGCCATGCTTATCGAATCTGGGGCAGTTTTCTCTTTTATTTAAAATCATCTGAAACTCTGGGATCAATGCCCAAATCAGCAATAAGCTTGGAAAACAGGGACATCTGGCCATACTTGTTACATAAAGAGTGTTTTGGTTTAAAGATGACAAACTAAGGTGGAGCAGCAAGAAAGCTCCTCATCGGATGTTGCCTTCATGGATTTCGCCAGCTTTTTGTAGATAAATGGACTAAGGGCTTTAGCTCCGTTAAACACAAACTTTCACAGTTTTCTGCGACACAGACATTTCCTAATTCCTTCACAGACTGACAGCTGTCTTTTTCTGTTTACACGTTCCCAGAGATTCAGTCACTTGTTGGTTACACCTGATGGACTGAGCCTGAACCTCGCATTTCAGCTGAAGTCCACATGTTACTAATCAGACGTGACACGTCATTCATCTGACAAAGGGGGGGACGATTCTGACCTCTTAATTAACCAGATGTGTTTGTGTTAGGCTTTTAGAAGGCCTGCACTGCACTCAACCCAATGCAATAAGATGCTGCGTCACCCTGCATGAGCCCTGGTGAGATCCTCAGCAGGGGCACTTTCTGTGTTATGGTTTTACGATCTTCCCATTTTGAAGTGGGTCTTCTTATTGTGACTCTGTTTGCCTTCCATTTCCCAAAGATATGCTGCCAGGGTGAATGACAACTCAACCGCGGCCTGTTTTCTATTCCAAAGTTATCTTTAGCCTTTCACTCAACACTACCAGGATAGTTATCTGCTTCCCACACCTCTGTTTGGTTTAAAGTTGGTTGGATAAATAAAACGCGTATTAGATGGAACACCAGGGGGCGTACCAGCCGCCCTGCCTGACACAGACAGGCACGAACACAAGTGAAGGTGCAACACACCTTTATTTATCACGTGGGAACAGCTTCCCCCTGCTTCCTATCCTCAGAGCACAGTTCTTTCATTTCTTCACTTAAGAAATATTGCAAAAGTTAGATCTCTTATAACATTGCAAGATGCTGAGAAATGAGTTCACGGTTTTATTTTCAGTCGGCTAGATTACTGTAACACACTCCTCTCAGGACCACCCAAAAAAAGATATCAATCAATTGCAGAATGCAGCTGCTCAAATTTTAACTAGGAAAAGAAAATCTGAGCACATTACCCCAGTCTTAGTGTCACTACACTGGTTACCTGTGTCATTTAGAATTGACTTTAGATAGATAGATAGATAGATAGATATGGAAGATAGATAGATAGATAGATAGATAGATAGATAGATAGATAGATAGATAGATAGATAGATAGATAGATAGATAGATAGATAGATAGATAGGAAAGGCACTATATGATAGATAGATAGATAGATAGATAGATAGATAGATAGATAGATAGATAGATAGATAGATAGATACTTTATTAATCCCCTTTAAAATTCTGCTTTTAGTTTACAAAGCCTTAAATAATCTTGCTCCGTCATATATTTCAGAATTCCTGTCTCCTTACACTCCAAATCATGACCTTAGATCTTCAAATGAGTGTCTGCTTAGGATTCCAAGAGCTAAATTTAAAAGAAGTGGTGAGACGGCCTTCTGCTGTTATGCACCACAAATCTGGAACAGCTTACAGGCTAATAAAGTGGAGCAGTTTAAAAAAATGCTAAAAACTCATTCCTTTAACAGGCCTTTCTCATAGCTTCATTTTAGCTTAATCCTGATATTCTGTATATGCTTTGAATTATCATTACCATTAATGGTGGCTCCAAAATCCGTTCCAACCCCTACTTTCTCTGCTGTTCTTTTTTAATTTTTTCTGTGCTGGCGATCTGCATCACCACCACCCAATCAAAGCACCGTGCAGTCCCTACATTGTTGGATTGAAGACCAGAGGTCCACATGACCATCATCATCAAGTTCTTCCGTGTGAAACCTGAAAACCATGAGGACTGATTGAGATCATGCCTAGAGGGGGCTGGGTGGTCTCGTGGCCTGGAACCCCTGCAGATTTTGTTTTTTTTCTCCAGCCGTCTGGAGTTTTGTTTTGTTTTTTCTGTCCTCCCTGGCCATCGGACCTTACTTATATTCTATGTTAATTAGTATTGCCTAATTTTATTTTTATATTTTGCTTTTTTTCTCTCTTTCTTCATCCAGTTAAGCACTTTGAGCTACATCTTTTGTATGAAAATGTGCTATAGAAATAAATGTTGTTGTTGTTCTTCTTCTTCCTTCTTTCCAACTCATGGTCCTTTCTCACCTCCACTCCTCCTCCAGTAAACTTTGTCCTCTTCCACCCGACTCTGGCCCCTGGAGAAGTGGTTGCTGACCCCTTTTATAAGACACCCAGAAGTGCACGAGGTGCTCATTGACTGGCTTCCAGCAACACAGGGCTCCAACCAAGTCCAAGTGACCGATGGCAATGGCCATGGGCCCCAGCATGGTGGTGGCTTCCAAGCTCCAAACCTGTGGTCGTATTGTACAGCAAGCCAGGGTGGCTGCCCTCTAGTGTCCCAGGGAAGGTAATGCCCAGAACAGTCTCTCTTTTGGGGAGTCCCAGCTGGGCAAGGGTTCCAGCCGTCCTTCACAATGGTTTGATGGATGGGTTTGTAGATGAACAGATGGGTAAGATGGAAAATGAATCTGTCAATCTATCTAATGTGTACTAAACCAGCCCCTATTTTAGCTGGGTTAGGCAAAGGACAGGAGCGTGCTCTGGATGGGATGCCAGTACATGGAAGAGAATTCAGATGAATACAAGCTTAGGAGAATATTTCATACAGATAGTATCCATCCCCTGAATCAGACTAAGGAGTCAACAATATTTCCTGCTCCACTTTGCTGCCTTTGAAAATACCTTTGCTTAGAAACAAGTATCTTCTTCTCGTATCTTATTCTTTGGACTGCTCCCATTTAGGGTTCACAACAGCAGATCATCCTTCTCCGACTATCCCCTACATCATTTTCTAGCTTCATGTCCTCCCTTTCCACATCCATGAACTTCCTCTTTTCCTCTTGCTTGGTCGTTCCATCCTTAAGAATCTTTTCCCAGTGTAATAATAATTCATTACATTTATATAGCGCTTTTTCTCAGTACTCAAAGCACTATCTTTCCTCTGCACGTGCCCAAACCATCTCAATCTCGCCTCTCTCAATTGTTCACCAAGCTGTCATACCTGTGTTGTCTCTCTAATGCTGTGTGTGCTAATGGGACTCCCAGTTCACAACACTACCAAGTCACATAGTCGAACAAAAACCTCGACATCCTTTATGAAGTATCTGATGACATATTGGGACAGCTTAACTCGTAGGTAGATGGACAGAATGGTCTCCACAACATCCTTTATGAAGTATTTGATGACAAAACAGGACAAACACAGTGGGTGACAAACACTTTTGCAATACACTGCATAGGTCACTTGTCCATATGAGAGTAAGCCTTTAATTTAGGCAAATCTGATTTAAGCAAAAAATTAGAATTGAACGATGAGACTTGTAACGTGAACTTAACATAAATTAGCCCCAGGTCAGTGTTAGCATGAAGGCCTAATCCAGCACTGGTTCCCGCCTTGCACTCAATGCTGCCAAGATAGGCTCCAGCCCTAACAGCCTATAAGTGAATAAAGCAGATTTGATTGTGAATGGATGGTAGGAGGGAGGATGGAACACACTGAACATTGTCTATTATTCCATGAATGTAAAAATGCATAATCTCTTACTGCATAAAGCCTTAGAACTGCTCCTTGAAAGGCTAAGTCAAGCTGAAAGAACTTGGGAACAGAAGAACATGCCCCGGTGAAACCTTTACAGTTTGCTGCTCTATGCCTGGCATTAATACAGTGCGAGATGACAGATTACTTCATATGCCATGCAAGCAAACTCAGACAATAGCTTTAGCCATGACAGATTGCCTTGCTGTAACCCACTTTATGTTAAACGCATTCGCTCTGTTCAATTTCACAAGTGTAATTTTGTTCTTCTGCATCGCATAGTCCTCTGTGGACTAACTGGGTTCCTTTGGTAATGATTTCCTTTCTATTGTATTGTTTTCTGCATAATCAGGTTGGTAGTCAGGGGTTTGGGTGACACAGCCATCTGTCAAGTTCATTTGCTTTGTAAAATGCAAGAAATAATGGCCTCTACAACTGGAGGCTATCTGTTATCAACGAAGAATATACTACTCTTCTTCCTTTTCTAAGGAGATATTTTTTCCACTTATTATGCTCTACGTTTAGTTCTGGCACCTCATTTTTTTCCACAGCTGTCAGATGGCCATCTTGTATTATGAAATTTAAAGACACAATTCAATTAAGGTTATGAGTTATCACCTTCACTTGTTTGCCATGCCTCTGTCGGAAATTCTGCTATGGACGGCCCCACTCAGGAGCAATGGTTCTGCGGCCGCTGAGGTGTTCATCTCTCATTTTAAGGATATGTGTGAATCAGATGCTAAATATGCTCTACGTGAGTGCTGACTCTTGTTGCCAGGCACAAATCTAATTGGGATTGATGTGTACAGTGGATTCAAAAAAGAATTCAGAACCCTTTAACTTTCTGTACACTTCATTGTGTTGTACATTGAATTTTGAATGGATAAATTTGCTCTTTTTGCACCATCAATCTACACTCAGTAACCCATAGTGACAATATGCTTTCAAAAGAAAGGTCTGCAAATGTATTCAAAATCAAAAACTGAAATCACTCATTCAAGTATTCAGAACCTTGATTCAGTACGTTGTAGAGGCCCTTTTGGCTGTAACTCCAACTTTGAGTCCCCTTGGGTAAGTACCTACAAGCTCAGCACACTTAGCAGTTTTCAGACCCTTTGCTGCGGCACTCCAGATTGTGTTCAGGAGCCTCCTGTTTGATTGAATTTTCCTTGCCATGTGTTGAGAACCAGGGGTCTCCGTCTCCAGTCCTTTAGAGCTGCTGTGGCTGCAGGTTTTCATTCTAACCCTTTTCTTAATTAGTGACCAGATGTTGCTGCTAATTAACTCTTTGCCTTAATTTTAATTGATGCACAACCTAAGACATAGGCACATTAATTGTTTCATTTTTCCTTAATTAGCAACCAAAATATATTAAGACACAAAATGAACCAACATAAACATAAACAACAACCTGCGTCCATCACACAATAACTGAAAATAAAGAAAGGTGAAGGCCTCGGTAATGTTGATCTGCTCAGGTCTATAAAACATTTTGACAGCATTCTTAAAAAAGAAAATCTACAGTTTTGGAAATGTCTGCCATGGCAGGATGAGCACCATGGAATTAAATAACGTTTTTAATTAGCAATGAGAATTGGCTTCAAATTAAGAAACTGAATGAAGTGAAGTTGGTTGGAGTTTGAGGCCCCAACTTAGTTGGTCATCTTTTGTCTCACTTCACGTCAAATTTATGTTTAGGTGCCATTTAAGGAAATAAGAATCAATTCAGCGGTCAGAGTCTCATGAAAAGTCAATTAAAAAAGATAAATAGTTAATTAGCAGCAAAAACTGGTTGCTAATTAAGAAAAGAGTTAGAATGAAAACACAGTAGCTCTCCAGCCATAGTAGCTCTCCAGGACTGGAGTTGGAGACCTCTTGTCTAGAACATTATTGGAGTCCACTAGTGGAAAACTGAATTGATTGGACATTGTTCAGAAAGGAACCGATGTACCACAAATCACACTGCATGTCTAGTCCAAGCCATGAAGTCCAAGGAACTCTCTGTAGACCTCCTTAATCAAATTGTAGTATGGCCTAAATCAGGCCAATGGGATACAACCATTTATAAAGCTTTGAGTGTTCCCAGTAGCAGAGCAACCTTAGTAAACGTGAATTTGAAGCAATTTGGAACCACCAGGACTCTAATTAGAGATGGTTGTCTCACCCATCTGACTAACCAGGATAGAAGGTTATGGCATTGACAAAGAACCCAATGGTCACTCTAAAAATGCTTCAGAATCCTTTTGCTGAGATAGGAAAACGTGTCGGAAGGGTAACCATCTCAGCAGCTCTTCATCAATTAAGCGCCTAGTGTAGTGTGGTTAGATGAAAGCCACTCTTAAATATATGATACCATCAAAAGAACTCATGAAGAACATGAGGGAAAACATTCTCTGTTCTGATGAGAGGAAAGGTGAACTCTTTGGGTGGATATCCAAGCACTATGACTAGTGAAGACCAGACCCTGCTTATCACCTGTTCAATACTATCCCTTATAGTGAAGCATGATGGTGGCAGCATTATGCTATGGAGGAGCTTCTCGGTGGCATGGACAAATACAGAGAGGTCCTTAAAGAAAATCTGCCCCAGAGTGCATGCATGCCACCTCAGACACTGGTGATAGTTTACCTTTCAGTACAACAATGACTCAAAGCATATCACTAAGACAGTAAAGGAGTGGCATAGGGACAAGTCTATGATTGTCCTTGAGTGGCCTAAATCATATACCATAGAACAACTATGGAGAGGTATGAAGACACTCTAGAAGGTTGCAGTCTTTGCATGCCAGTTAGGAAATAAAGATTTGATACCACCAGTCCATTTATTTATCCCAGTTATCCAGGCCGTGTTAGAAGGACACCAGTTTTTATCCTGGGAGAACTCCTTCAGAGTTCTCATATGTCTCTTGATGGCCTCACTCAGTTGTTTTCTTCCTCCATGATTCCTCAGTTTTTTTGGATGGCTTGCTCTAGGCAGATTTACAGCAGTGCAATTCTCCTTCCATTTCTTCAAGACTGATTTAGTGGGATATTCTGTTCATTAACTGGAATATTTCTTGTCTCCTTCCCCAGACTTGTAGTTCCAAGATGGTACTTGGAGTGTTCTTTTGTCTTCATTGTGTAGGTTAGACTACCATACTAACTCAGCACCAAGTTGTATCTTTCAGATACATTTCACTGCATCAATTGAAACCCCAGACAGATGATCTCCACTGAACTAATTCTAGGACTTCTAAAACCAATTGGCTACACCAATGAGGATTTAGGTCTGCCATATAAATGGGGTGAATATTTATGTGATCGATTATTTTGTGTTTTATATTAGTAATTAGTTTAGACCACTTTGCAGAGATCTGTTTTCTCTTAAGCAGTAAAGCCTCTTTTTTCTTTTGATCAGATGTCTATCTGATTGCTGTACAAGACTTATTCTCACCTGGGCAAAGCTGGCAGCACTGTGAGGATTTTGTTCTTTGATTTCTCCAGTGCCTTCAATACCATCCATCCATCTATCCCTGTTAAGGGGTAAACTCAGAGATATGAAGGTGGATGAGCCTGTGGTGTCCTGATAATGGACTATCTGTTGGGCAGACCTCCGTTTGGGAGACTCAAGGACTTTGTGAGCAACACTGAAGCACCACAAGGAACAGGCCTGTCTGCGTTACTCTTCACTTGGCACCCCTCAGACTATGAATATTGCAGCAGGTCATGTTACCTGCAGAAATTCTCAGATGATTCTAAACTTATGGGGCTTAACGATAATGGGGATGAGACAAAAGAGAGGAGTCAGGGGGAAAGCTGCAGTTTAACATCAGCAAAGCCAAGGAGCCCCTTATTGACTTTCATCGCACCAAAGAGCCTGTTTGTCAGGTCTCTATTTAGGCAGTGAATGTAGAAGGGGTCCACTCCTACAAGTATGTGGGGGTCCACATCACTGATAGATTGGAGGAACTGGGCAGAGCAGGCTCTTTTTTTCTTAGGAGACTGCGTTCCTTTAATGTGTGTAGTGACATCCTTCACATCTTCAACAACTCTATGATGCTCAGTGCGATTTTCTACACTGTGGTGTGTTAGACTGGTAATACCACTCCAAGAGAGGCCCACCGCATCAATAAGCTAATTAAAGGGGCAGACTCAGTTATGGGACACACTCTGGACCCCCTGGAAGTAGTAGAAGAGAAGAGAATGAAGAGTGCCATTATGAACAATGCTGCCAATTTTCTCTCTGAAACCAACACTGAGGGCTGTCAGCCAACAAATAACTCAGCAGAAGTGCGTCAAGAAATGAGACGGGGGCTCCTTTATACCAACAGCAATACACCAGTATAGCACCTCACTAGGACTGGGACTGCCAAGTTAGAAGTTTTCTTTCATTTTAAATTTTCTTTCTTTTTAGCCACTGTGATTCTGTGTTCAGACCATAGTGTACGTCTATCTATCTATCTATCTATCTATCTATCTATCTATCTATCTATCTATGTACAAATCATGTGACATTAGGCCTGCTGATAGATAGATAGATAGATAGATAGATAGATAGATAGATAGATAGATAGATAGATAGATAGATAGATAGATAGATAGATAGATAGATAGATAGATAGATAGATAGATACTTTATTAATCCCAAGGGGAAATTGACATACTCCAGCAGTAGCATACTGATAAAAAGCAATATTAAATTAAAGAGTGATAAAAATGCAGGCATAAAAGACAATAACTTTGAATAATGTTAATGTTTACCCCTGGGTGGAACTGAAGAGTCGCATAGTGTGGCGGATGAACGATCACCTCAGTCTGTCAGTGGAGCAGGACGGTGACAAAAGTCTGTTACTGAAGCTGCTCCTCTGTCTGGAGATGATCCTGTTCAGTGGATGCAGTGGATTCTCCGTGATTGACAGGAGCCTGCTCAGCGCCCGTCGCTCTGCCACGGATGTCAAACTGTCCAGCTCTGTACCTACAATAGAGCCTGCCTTCCTCACCAGTTTGTCCAGGCGTGAGGTGTCCCTCTTCTTTATGCTGCTTCCCCAGCACACCATCGCGTAGAAGAGGGCGCTCGCCACAACCATCTGGTAGAACATCTACAGCATCTTATTGCAGATGTTGAAGGACACCAGCCTTCTAAAGAAGTATAGTTAGCTCTGTCCTCCCTTGTACAGAGCATCAGTAGTGGCAGTCCAGTCCAATTTATCATCCAGCTGCACTCCCAGGTATTTATAGGAAATATATGGTTATGTTATTTATGTTATTTATATGTGCATATCTCTCCCTCATTATTCTATCTATCTATCTATCTATCTATCTATCTATCTATCTATCTATCTATCTATCTATCTATCTATCTATCTATCTATCTATCTATCTACGTATTTTTAAATAGCTTCTGTAAAAAGCTAAATTTCTCCCTAGGTTTAAATAAAGTTCTGTCTATCTGCCTATTCAATCTTAATATATAATATGCTACCATGGCTGTCCATTTGTCTGTCCAGGATTTTAATCACCTGTAGCTCTCAAACTGTTTAACCCATTGACCTGAAATTTGGTACACATATACTACGTGACCTCTACTGTCCACTTTCGGGGTAAGGATTTTCATTACTCTTTTTATTTTTATTTTATTTTATTGTAGAATCACAGCCAGCGGCCGTGCAGCGTATAGGCACCATTCTCATCCCTACCACCTTCACTGTCACTTCGTCTACCTCTTCATATCTGAAATCATTCTTTATGCAGATTGAAAACTAAAGTGCCAGCTTAAGTGAAAAATTAAGAAAAACATACTACGTAATTGCAACACAAACACTGACTTAATAAGTTTTAATGCAAAAAGAGATACAGAGATACATGAAGAGCTGCTCAGGAAGCAGCAAGCGCGTTAACCTCTGAGCAAACAGATGCTAAACGTACAGAGAAAGAAAGAGGTGGAAAACTATAAGTCAAGTGTGTTTACTGCACGTTATCATGCAAATCACCATTACTGGTGTTGTATAACACTAAAATGTGAACTATGCCAAGGGGTGAATCCTTTTTATAGACATTGTAGGCACCTGGCCCAGTCTTCCACTCACCCAAACTTTTTAAATATATTGGGGCCAATTTAAAGTTGCCAAATATCATATTTTTTTTAAGATGTAAGGTCATTTCTTGGGAGGCATGGGAAGAGCACAGCAACTCCATACAGATGGCGACTGTGCAATCTATCTCAAGCAGAATTTGTTCAATTGTTTCAGATGGATTACTAAACACCAGGCAGACACCCAGTATAATGTTTAATCTCTGACCATACCTTGTTGTGGGAATTAAAATCAGGTCTGTGTAGTTGTGAAGAAGCAGATTTAACCATCTTGCCAACATCCTTTCCCTAATCTATTTTGGTTTTTTTAACATAACAGGTTTGTGCAACTATAGTGCACTGTCCTTTCAGGAATGAAGTGGAGCACTGGTTGTAAGCTAAGGCTAAGTACAGAGTTTGGTCCCGGGGAGCACAGTGGGGTGCACTTAAGATAAGACATTAAGTGAAATAGCAAGGCAGCTCTAATCCACTATTCTTTAAACTGAAATATGTCTGCTAGTAATTTATAAATTCAGTAACCAGAAATGGGGTCATAAGGGGCAATACATTGAGGCCAGAAAGTTTAGATCATCACGTTTATTTTGTTTTGAGCACCGCAGAATGCAAGATAGAGTTTAATTGATGGGGCATTCCACTTAGTGTCAAGTTTCCTTACTCATTTAAACCAGATTTAGACAAATTGTCCCTGGAAAAGTGTGGATGGATGATCAGAAATAACAGAAACCAGATGTGTCCACCAAATGAGAAGCTGGCTGATGATTTGTAGTTATGCCAGTTCAAGGAAGAGAAAAACCTCACAGACCAGACAAGGTGTCTGTTACATTAAACCCAAACAAGACCCCCTTATTATTTCACTTTGTCTGATTTCGTCAAACCACACTGACCTCTTATGTATCATAAAAACCAGGCAGGTTATCTAGTGTAATTCATGGAGAATTTCCAATGTTGCAGATAATGGAGTTATAACTGTATTACTGTCTGTTTGTGTGGAGTTTGCCCCTTTCTCTCAAAAAGTTGTTTTGCCGTACGCCAGTATTATTTTGCATTGCAATTAAGTAAATATTTCAAAATCAAAAATGATCACAAAGCTCCTAGACTACAGTCTGCAACTGAATTTTGAACTTCCTAGCTGGCAGAAGACAGTATTTCTGGAATGGCAGCATCATTTTCTACTTATTGATTCTCAACATAGGCACCCACATGATAGTATGAGGACCATCCTATTATGACTGCGTGACCAGACAACACTAAATCTGCTGATGACCACAGTCATAGGTCTGAAAATCCAACGGTGACGAGACAGCTTACAGAGAGGAGAGATCTGGCTTCTAACGTGTTGATGCCAGGACAACAATCTCTCCCGTAATGCCAGCAAAATCAAGGAGGTCAAGATAGAAATTTTAAAGGCTAATACGGTGGAGCAGTTTAAAAAACTGCTAAAACCCCATAACTTTAACAAGGTTTTCTCATAGCTTCATTTTAGTGTAACCCTGATATTCTGTATATGCATTGATTTATCATATCTATCATGGCACCATGAACCCCTACTTTCTCTGCGTTTCTTTTTCCTGTTTTCTGTGGTGGAAATCAGCACCACCGCCACCACCTGATCAGGGCACCATACTGTCCCTACATTGATGGATTGAAGGCCAGATGTCCAAGTGACCATCATCATCTAATTCTTTCACGTGAAGCCTGAAAACCATGAGGACTGATTTAGATCATTTATGTTAAATAGAATGCCCAGCGGGGACTGGGTGGTCTCGTGGGCTTGGAAACCCTGCAGATCTTGTTTATTTTTTTTTTCTCCAGAACCTCTTGATTTTTTTTTCTGTCCTCCTGGCCTTCAGACCTTTCTTTATTCTTTGTTACTTAGTATTGCCTAATCTAATTTTTATATTTCAATTTTTTTTTTATAAACGTTTCTTTCTTCATCTTGTAAAGCACTTTAAGCTACATCATTTGTAGGAATATGTGCTATAGAAATAAATGCTGTTCTTCATGGAGGTCAGGAAGTAGGAGACGGATCATACTCCTATCTACAAACCCCATTTCCAAAAAAGTTGGGACACTTTTTAAAAATGAAATAAAAACTCAAATCTGTAATGTGGTAACTCACTTGAACCTTTATTTACAATACAATACAATACAATAGAATTCATTTTTGTATAGCCCAAAATCACACAAGGAGTGCCGCAGTGGGCTTTAACAGACCCTGCCCCTTGACAGCCCAGCCTTGACTCTCTGAGAAGACAAGGAAAAACTCCCAAAAAAACCCCAATAGGGAAAAATGGAAGAAACCTTGGGAAAGGCAATTCAAAGAGAGACCCCTTTCTAGGTAGGAGTCAAAAAGAAGGGGGTCAATACAATACAATGCACAGAACAGAACAAATCCTCAATACAGTATAAAAATAAAAATTTTAGAAGTATGTAGCAGAATTTGACAATGGATGACATCACATAATATGATTTGGGTTTGTTTAGAGTCCTGGAGACCTCAGCCATCAAGCTGCCTCCCCCATTTGGCCATTCCAGTGCTGGGCCAGCCAATCCAATGAAAGGACCTCTCTTTCCAATGATTCCAGTGATCCTCCATCAGGGATGACTTTACCAAAGGCAGGCACAACTTGGCAGGTGAGCCATGGCACATTTGAGTACCGAGAAGAGAAACAGAATAGGTGAGGGTTAGTATCAAATTATAACTATCATGTTGGGCAGCAGTAGCTCAGTCGGTAGAGTGGGTGGTCCAGCAATCGGAGGGTCGCAGGTTCGATCCTGGCTCCCGGCATGAGAATGCAGCTGTTGTGTCCTTGGGCAAGACACTTAACCTACCTTGCCTGCTGGTGGTGGTCGGAAGGATTGGTGGCGCCAGTGTTCGGCAGCCTCATTTCTGTCAGTGTGCCTGTGCCCCAGGGCAGCTGTGGCTACATAGTAGCTTATCATCACCAGCGTATGAATGAATGGGTGAATGACTGTTGTGTTGTAAAGCGCCTAGGGGGGTTCTTGAACTCTAGTTAGGCGCTATATCAAATACAGGCCATTTACCATGTTACTTATGTTTTAGTGCTAATGACTAACAACAGAGATGCAGTCTGTACAGCTAATCAGCAGTCAGGGTGTGCTAAACTGAAGTAGCGAGTCTTCAGCCGGGATTTAAAGGCTGAGACCGAAGGGCAAAAGAAGAAAGACAAGATTTTCAGTGTTTTCACCGACAAACATAAACAGATTTTAAAATTGATGTCTGCAACACATTCCAAAAAAAG
This sequence comes from Polypterus senegalus, assembly GCF_016835505.1. Classification (NCBI taxonomy): domain Eukaryota; kingdom Metazoa; phylum Chordata; class Cladistia; order Polypteriformes; family Polypteridae; genus Polypterus; species Polypterus senegalus. Next base: position 15,762,506 of record NC_053168.1, read on the forward strand.
TTGGGGCAAAGTCAAAGTAAGACTGTAAAGGTTATACGATGTGATAGACTCTGGAGACCTTGCCCCACCAGGACGCTGGGAGAATGGAAGGACTGGGAGAGGGGCAGTATCTTACCCGCAACGCAAGAGGGCAGCCTCCCTGGATGGCATGGGGGTCATGGAGCTTGGAAGCTCAACCCTGTGGGGGGATGTGGCCACCACCAGGGGGCACAGGGACAGCTCCGGAGTTTTGGCAAGCAGCACTTTCACCACAGTGAGCCAACAGATAGCAGTGATTCCGTTAGTCCGAGTGAAAGTTGTCCTACACAATAATCCTCCTCTCTCTTGTCTCCCTCACATCAGCCACGATTGTTTTCAAAGGTAAAGTGCAGGTTAATTGTTTTAATGTATTTTTAGTTTATATTTAGTATTATTCATTTTTATATGAATATTTTTTGGTTTGTGTAACAGTTCTTAGGGTCACGTCCCGTATTTCTAGAGGGGGTGCTCTCTGGGGTCAGGAACCTCGAGTTCATCAACAAGACGGTATAAAAGGTCACTGGTGGCACTAAACTACTCTCTTCAAAACTCTTGTAGTAATTCTCACTTTGTGATTGATTTTCGTGTCTCCCCTGCTTTTCAACTTCTTCCCTGAATTTTGACTGCGATTCTTGCCTTTCATATGAGTTTCAGTCACTTCATTCCTGTTTTATTTGTTTTGCTTTTTGCATGCATCTCCCAGTTCAACTCATAAAATTAATTTTCATTTCCTGCCGTGTCAAAATATCAGATCAAAATGAGTGACCCCGAGATATGGCGTATTTTCAGGGGCATGCGAGATAGGTAGGGGGAAATGAAAGTGTTACCGAAACAAGTATGAGAGTTGCAGGCTTCTGTGGAATAAATGGCAGGGGCCGTGAATCAGCTAACATTCAAGGTAACAACATCGGAGATCAGGCCCCTAGTGATGCAACCCTAAAAACGGTTACTCAAAATGTATAGAAAAAGGCAATACGACACAAAGATTCAGCTCTGACCACGAGAGTAATAGTTCATAATTATTGTAATACTTATATTTTTATATAAATGACTGACAAACAGAGATGCATTTTGCACAGCAAATCAGCATCTCTAGTCAGGGTATACAAGACTAAAGTAGTGAGCCTTTAGGCTGGATTTAAAAGCTGAGACTGAAGGGGCGTCTCTTAAAGTACAAGACAATTGCACAGACATCAAAGCCAGAGAAACCTAATGCTAGAGGCCACTTGGTAAATAATTTAACTAACACTAAGAGAACTGAAGAAAGGGATATCTTCTGAGGGATACTGGGTGCACCGTGAATCCCAGAGACATCACAGATCTAAATTCTGCAACAATGAGAGTGGGAAAGTGACAATGTGTAACCATAATGGCAATTTAAAGATATTGTCCAAAATCCACACCTTTATAACATACACTAAAGTAAAACTAAAGTCAAAATGAGATTGAGTGGTGAAGCTGACTCCACAGGCACACAGCTCCTTCCTTTTCAGGACATATTATAACACAACATTTCTTAGGAAAGCTAATGTTTATGCATATTTTATATTTTCGTGTTTTGTTAAATTTGAATTATTATTTTCCTTATATTTGTGTGATTACTGCTGGGATCTTGACTTTGTCGACAATGCTGTGATCTTTGCAGAGTCAATGGAGGCTCTGAATGGGGCTCTCGAGGGACTTAGTGAGAAGTTCGAGTGTCTGGGCTTGCTGTCCAGGATAAAACCAAAATACAGGCCTTTAGTGTGTCTGTCTGCAGAGAGAATGTCGAATCGTCAAGAGGTTTACTGACCTCGGCAGTGACATTCATATCTCTGATGCTTCCTCATATGAAGTCAGTAGATGGATTGTGAGAGCATGGGGTTGCTAGAAAGGGGTGTGTGGTGATCCCAATATCTTTGCTAAGGACGAAGGTTCAAGTCTTGGTACTTGCTGTCTTGCTATATGGTTGTGAGACTTGGATGCTATCCAGTGACCTGAGACAAAGACTGGACTCCTTTGGTGCTGTGTCTCTTTGGGTACTGCTGGTTTGACTTTGTGTCAAGCAAGCAGTTGCTCATGGAGTCCCAAATGAGGCACATTACCTGCATTGTGTGGGACCATTAGTTACGTCACTACAACTATGTGGCACGATTCCCGAGGGTGATCTGGCTCACAGGATCCTCATTGTTGATGACATGAGCAGCTGGACCAGACCAAGGGGACACCCACGTAATATCTGGCAGCAGCAGATAGATGGTCATTTCTGCTGGGTGTGACTGGACCGTGTGTCTGCCTCGGGTGGTTACCAACCAGAATCCAGAGCTGTTTTGTTATGAGGTGGGTCTGGCAGCGCTGTACCAGTGCATGCTCCCCAACCTGACCTGTTGGGTTTTGTTGATTATCCTATAATTATTTACTTTCACTTTAAATGGGTGTCCATTCCTTGTGTTCTGTGGTTTGAACCCCAAGAGGCGGGTCCACCCAAATGCCGCACCTTTCATTTCATTTTCACCTCCTGTCTGTTTCTCTTTTCATTCTGTCTCCCGTTTCCTTACTTAGCCTCTCCTTTATACTCCATTTCGGCACAAGTGCTGCAATCATGGACCCCAGACCACTAACAAGGATTTTGGCTGCTGCCCACTTCCTCACATGAATGCATGTAAGGCAAAGTCATCTCTGATGGAGGACTGCAGGAATTATCGAGGCGGACGGATCCTTTCATCAGATTGGCTGGCCCAGCACTGTCTGAGCTGTAGAATGGCCAATAGGGAAGGCAGCTTGATGGCCAAGGTCTCCAGGGCTCTGAACAAATACAAATCATATGATATGATATCATCTACTGTTGAATTCTGCTTTATACTTGTAATATTTTTATTTTACTATTCTATTGTCTGGTGGTGCTGCTGCCTTGCAGTTAGGAGACCAGGGTTAGGGGTCCTCCCTGCATGGAGTTTGCATGTTCTCCTCGTGTCTGCATGGGTTTCCTCCGGGTAATCTGGCTTCCTCCCACAGTCCAAAGACATGACCCTAGTGTGGGTGTGTTTGTGTGTGTCCTGTGGTGGGTTGACACCCTGCCCGGGATTGGTTCCTGCCTTGTTCCCTGTGTTAGCTGGGATTGGCTGCCATGACCCCTGTGTTCAGATTCAGCGGGTTGTATAATGGATGGATGGATTCTATTGTATTGAGGATTACTTGTGTTCTGTTCTGTGTATTGCATTGTATTTATCCCCTATTTTTGGCGATGGAAAGGGGTCTGTCTTTTAACTGCCTTTTCCAAAGTTTCTTCCATTTTTTCCCCTACTTGGGAGTTTTTTTTTTTTTTGGAGAGTTTGTCCTTGTCTTCTTAGAGAGTCAAGGCTGGGGGCTGCAAAAGGCAGGGCCTGTTAAAGCTCCACTCCTGTAGTTGTATTGCATGTCATCATTACCACTCCAGAGCCGCTCATGAACACTTCCACATGCCATTGCACCCATCCTGAGTGTAAGCCCTCAGTTTTACTTATTTAAAAACACTCACCTCCATGGACCTCTCTTACCACGGCATGTCCTCACGGTGTCTATTAATAGGCAAATTAAATTGACTTGTTCTAAGTGAGTCTGCCATGTAATGGACAGGCACCCCATTCATCGATGGCTCCTGTCTGGTCTCAGTGGTCTACCAGCTCCCTTGAGTCATGTACTAGAGTAACTGGGCTCAAAAACAAATTAGCAAATGTGTGGAAAACCCAAAGCCTTTATGTTTGGATAATCGCACTTACACCTGCGCCATCAATGCTATTTGGTACTAGGGAGAGTCCCACTGCTGCTAACTGGTGAGTACCACTCATATGGGATCTAATCATTAGGGCTTCTAGTCATCTAGTTAATCATTTCAAATATTTTATTTTGATTTAAAAAAATAAAAAATTAAACTATTCTTTTAATTTAAGGTACATTTTTATGTTTGCACAAATAAATAAAGGTGTACAACACTGCATGGTAATCAGCGGACTGCAGCCAACAATTCTGCATGCCTCAGACAAAAGCAATTGATATTGATGTAAAACCTGGTCCAAGAAACAGACAAACATAATTGTTGTGGAATATTTTTGCCAGAATAGCAGTATGAATTTGGCAATGATTATTTACAAGGAAAAAAAAACTGGTTGATGAATAACAATGTATTAAGAGAAAGAAAAACTGGAGGAAATAAATCAGAAGGCACTTATCCAGCAGCTGACAGAGAAATGCTGAGGAGAGTGATTATTATATTAATTTTCAGCTTCATGAAGGCTAAATGAAACGGGCTGAAATGCCTGGGAAATTATTTTCCTTTTAACACAACAGAAAAGAACGCAGGGTAAACACAAACAGACACTGATAATTCTCAGTGGACCCAGAGGCTCTCAGAAAAGGCTGCTGAGCCAAATGTTACAGGAATAGAAATACAGACAGATTGGGCCAAATCACCGCCTAATGAATTTCGACCATGCCAGGTAACAAGACAGTCATTATTATGCAATTGCTTTACAAAAAAAAAATGAAAAAAAAAGAGAATTGTATTTTGCAGCATGTTATTTTCTACCCTGTGGAAAATAAACTCTATGGACAACTATAATCAGTGACTGGGAGTCTTCTTCACATCCACACCAATAGGATATACTGTAGACAACAATAAGCATTTGTTTGTTAGTTGGATGTGTTATGTGATAGGGGGAAAAAAAATGGATTTAAAGATTAAATTCAACTCAGTGATAGGGCAAGTAGTGGTAGTGATATACAGTATACAAAGTTCACAGCATAATTTTAAAACATTACTGATATCCGACACCATTGCATGTGCAGGGTACAGGGGTGGTTGGGCAACATAGAGATGATTGTAGATAACAAATAATCAGTTGCTTTACCCATTGTCACACACGTGCGATTGGGAGTAGAGGGCCTAAATAATAACAGTACCACGCCAGACCAGGGGGTGGCGAGCTGCACTAACTTTCTCGCTCCGTCCTCTGCAGACTGTCTCCGGGAAATCCCACTAGGTGCTGGTGCTATTGCTGACGTCACTTCCGGTACGTGCACGATTGATGACATCACTTCCAGAAATGGTGCCATGGATGATGTCACTTCCGGTCTCCCCCAAAGATGCCACTTCTGGTTCCGGCGCTATGGATGATGTCACTTCCAGTCACAATGACATCACATTCTGTCCAGACAACATCACTTCCTGTCACGGCCTTTAAAGTTGCTATCTTATCAAACCAAAACCCAGTTCTGTTTTGGACTTCAACCTGAACACAACTCACCAAAAATAACCTTTCGCAGCCAAGGTACAATATATGGGTGGCTGCCCCAAAACTTTTTTGATGTTACACCATGTACAGCTGAAAGTCTGGGGAAAAAAAGTAAACTTCATTATGTTTCATCAGGGCATGTTAGCAGATATTTTGCTATTTCTTCTTATGTGTGCAAACGACATGCCGCAAAACAAAAAAAATATACAGTATAATGTCACAGTTAAGTTCCATTAGCCAGAAGATCAGGGACAGACAGTATGAGCTGGCATTTCATAATGTAAGTGACCAGCTTCAGAGTGACAAGAGCAAGCTGCCATTTTAAGTAGTGAGCAACCTAAAAGAGTGATGTAAAGAGCAGGAAACCATGGGCACTGCAAGCATCGCAGTGGCGTGGCACCATAAATATGCCTGCACTCTTTCCATTCAAACTTTGTGTGTGACTCACTGATTAGATTGGCTCTTCTCAGCCACAGGGCACTTCTGCTGCTTGATGAGAAGGGTAGTCACCTCATTGGTAAAAGCTTTTATATATATTAAACGCCATTCTTTCAGTCTCAATGGCACTTATTTAACTGGTTGCTTAACACCATAGATTTCCAAATATTTTTAGAAAGGGAAACAAATTCAGTTTTGCTCAAATTGCTGGCTCGTCGCTAATGTTAATAATCATAATAATAATAATGGATTACATTTACAATATATAGCACTTTTATCGTTACTCAGAGCACTTTACATAGAGGCAGGAGAACCACCTCAACCACCACCAATGTGCCTGGATAATGTGAAGGCAGCCATTCTTGCGCCACCACAAATGGGTTATTTAGGTGGTGAAGGGGTGAGAGATGGTTATCCAATTAGACACAGGGAATTATTAGGGAACCACAATGACTCAACCATGATGAGCAATTTAGCCCGGGCATCGGGACACACCCTACTGTTTTCGACGGATGCCCTGAGATCTTTAATAACCACAAAGAGTCAGGGCCTCGATACTCATATGAAGGACGGTGCCATTTTTACAGCACAGTGTCCCCATCACTGCACTGGGGGATTGGGATCCTCACACAGGGTAAGCACCCCCTGCTGGTCTCACCAACACCTCTTCTAGCAGTAACACAAGCTTTTCTTGGATGGTCTCCCTTCCAAGTATTGGCTGGGCCCAAACATGCTTAGCTTGAAGTGGAAGACCTGTTCTTAAGCGCAGGTGGTATGGCTGCTTAAAAGTCACATGCCCAGATGCCTACCCCCCAGTTCCACGGTTTTTATTCTGAATATTGTTACATACGCCTACAAACAAAATATAATGACTCATCCACAAAGAGAGCTGTGCCACAAACGTGTGAACTCTCAGAACGGGCGTCTCTGTAAATGATAAGTTGTATGTATTATTGGTTTGTGTGTGAACTGTTTCGGTTTGTATATGTATACCACTGGTCTGCATGAGCACATTATAGTCTGTTTAGCCACTCATACTTATGGGACATTTTTAAACGAACGCTTAAGTTTAGGGTTAGGTTTTTTGTTAGCTTTTGGACAATGGCCATCCTTAGGAACTCCATCCCTGGATATGTTCCTTTGTCTCCACTCATACTCAGTGATAGATCGCACGCTCCACCCTGTGTTTTGATTTCACCTAGAGCCCCCCTCTCCCCCCCAATACACCCCATTTGTTTTCACTCTGCTCTTCTTTAAGGACAAGCTGTATTTGCTTGGGATGTTCTAGTGTTCTAGAATACACTTGTTTGTCAATAGGGATTTTGGATCTTGCATAAGCTGCCTTACTTTCCCCCCTAGCAGTACTTGGCATGGTGTGTGCACCTTTCTCGAGTGTCTTGCCTTGCTTTTTTTTTTTTTTGTTCTTTATTTCACTTTATACAATTTCTCGTATTAGGAATTTGTTAGTTTTCACATACCCCTTGGGGTCAGAGCGCAGCGTCAGCCATTGTACAGCGCTCCTGGAGCAATTGAAGGTTAAGGGCCTTGCTCAAGGGTCCAGCAGAGTAGGATATCTTTTGGCAGTGACAGGGATTCGAACCAGCAACCTTTGGGATACCAGCGCAGATCCTTAGCCTCAGAGCCACCACGATTTTAGAGACTTCCTTAAGCCAACTCTTACTCCCTTTTTTTGGTTCTTTTAAATTCTGTCCATTCATTTTATTGTTATTGTACTTGCATTATGTTCTCTTTCTGATAGTTATTTAACTTCTTTTTGTTGTTTTTTGTAAGATTTTGCCATTTTCCTTTGTTTATCTTTCCATTAATAATTTTCGTCTTACATCCTTCCATTATATTTTTGGCTTCTAATTGGGATTTTCATTTTCTTAAAATGCACTCTTTTCATTATCTGGTACCAAATGCCTTTGTGCGTTTCTTAACCTGTTCTCTGTCCTTCCATTTTAATTTTTGTTTTAGGGTTAAAATTGGCATATGCTTTGGAAAATCTTTTAGGTTTAAGTTTTTAGGTTTAGGCCTGTGAGGTATGGGCTTTTAAGCTTGACGCATTTGCCATGAAGGCCTAACCTGGGTCCCTGTCCTTCTATTTTGATTTCTGCTTTAGTGTTCAGATTGGCTTATGCCTTTGCAATCAGGTTAGGCTTAGGGAAAAATGCAGCAGACATATAAGGAAAAGTCTTTCTTGTCTTTATTATTTTAAATTTTTGTTGTGAAGACTGAATAGCCTGTATCCAGCTCACCTAAAATTCAAGGAGAAATAAATTATTGTTGGATATTTTGAAAGAATGAGCAGAAAATGTAAGTTTTTTTCTAACTTATATTAAAAGAAAAGAAAACAATCATTAAACTTGAGATTCCTTAAGAACAAAATAAGAGAAATGAAATACCAATTATTATATCAATTATCCCAGAAAATTGGACAGCAAATACCGAATATGTTTGTGGATAAGTTCCCCTGCTTATAGGCCGGCGCTTGAGTTTACCGTATAATTTCTGGTATTTTACAATGTTGGTCGTATAAGTCGAATGCGGAAAACTCCGACTATTGGTCTAAGAGATCACGATATGCTAAAACCCACCTGAGAGAGTAACCACGGACCACACTGCCTTATTTTTCAATGTATTGTGCCTGCGTGACCACATGGCAATACCCAAACTATTCCAAAACGATGTTTGCAGTGTTTTGTGTTTTTTGTATCTCATACCCTCATACACCTTTATCGTAAGAGCATCCCTTATCTGTGATGGAGCATTCGATCAGAAGAAAACATGAAGCTAGTTTTAAATGAAAAGTCGTTGAAGTGGCGAAAGAAATTGGTAACTGCGCTGCTGCAACAAAATTCGATGTGTTTGAGAAACTGGTGTGAGACTGGAGGAGGAAAAAATGATATGTCGCATTTTTGAATGGCCGTATATTTTATGATCGATTTTTCGGGTTTAATAACCCGATTTATACGTGAGTATATACGGTAATCCAAATTATAAACCCAAACTGAAGGCATTGAAATAACAGTTTTAGAAAAGATAGGAGACCCCTGAAGTGTTCTACCTTCTCATAGTAGGGGTCAAATATTTGGTTCCAAGTAACAAAAAGGATGCACTCCTAGAACAACAGACAGGCCAAAATCCCAAGTTACAAAAACTTGTGGAATGATAAGAAACGTAAAAGGGGTGAGTGGAGAGAAGCCTAAAGGAGAAAGTAACTACTGGGTGGAGAGTGCAATCACTCATCTGAGTGTGAGTAGGGACAAGGGGTCTATCTATGGACCAACAGGGACAGCGTTGTCAAAAGCTAACCCTACCTAAGAATAAAGTTATGTTTTTTTATATGTCACTCCATGTAGTTGGTAATTGTGATTGAGAAAAAATTTTAATCTCAAGTTTTTATGTCTCTTCGGAGAATCATTGGTTTGACTTTGTATCGAACAAGTGGTTGCTCATGGAGTCCCAAATGAGGCACATTACATGCATTGTGGGAAAACATCAGTTACGTCACAACAGCCACGTGGAGTGATTCCCCGAGGGTGTTTCAACTCATTGATGAGGACCCAAATGGCCGGACCAGGCCAGGGGGACACCCACATAACACCTGACTGCGGCAGATAGATGGTCATTTCCAGATGGTGGGACTGGACAGAGTGTCTGCCTGGGAGGGTTGCCAACGGGATCCTGAGATGTTTCTTCGTTGGTTGAGTGCGTCAACATGCTGTACCAGTGCATGCTCCCCAACCTGACCTTATCTGTCCTGTTTTTGTGAGAAAGGACACAAAAAGAACAAGCAGGTAGTGTGGTGTAGTGGTTAAGGCTATGAACTTCAAATCCTGAGATTGTGGGTTCAGATCCTGTTGCTGACATTGTGTGACCATGAGCAAGTTCCTTCACCTGTAACCAATTGCATCACAAGTGTCGTAAGCTGCCTCGGATAAAAGTGTTAGCCAAATAAGTAAATATAAATGTAATGAAATGTGACAAAGTTTCTGATAAAACAGGACCCAGTGCTGGACAGCAGCAAACAATATCAAAAAGTTGGTGAAAAAAAATAATCTCACATTATTCGTGTTGCCTAATTCACACATCAAGTCATCCATTCGTATACCCATAATGTGTAAAACCCATGTATGGGTAAGATAATGTTAAATAAATTACTCCAAAACATGACAGTAGTCCAGAAACACGGGGTCTCACTTTTCAATTCTGACCCCCTTCACATACAAGGAGCAAAGATTCTTCCTTTAGATTAAAATTATTGCCAACTCAAGCATACATTTTTAAAAAATCTGGTCTTTTGTGTTATAAAAGCAGAGATTATTTTTGCATTTGCTTTTGTTTTTATCGTAACGTTCTTAGCGACATCAGTCAAATAGGTTTTTTCTTCACCTTTTATTTAAATGGACAGTTACAGTTATCTCTGGGCAGAATGAAAAGCAAAGTAGATAAAAGCATCTCCTCTCAATTAATTATTTGTGAAAATAGCCAAAAGTCAAAGGCATCAGGATGTATTCAAAAATTTTATTTCATCTGCGATTGCAAATACAAGAGTTAAATAGTTCAGTCTGTTGATTGCAAAAAGAGCGAGCGAAGCTGGATCAACACTGGAGGAATATCGTCGGACTGTTTCCTATGGGTAAAGATTCAAGCTGCTTAATTAACAACCATCTGTAAACTGGAAATTGAAGAGGCAGGTAAAGCTTTTATTAATGAGCTACATCTTGAAGCAAATGCATGCACTAGCAATTCTACTTAACATTTATTCAAATACGTTGCCATTGTTTTCTTAGTGCAAATGAGGAGTTGCAGCATTTTATGCCCTGCCAACGATAAGAAATCTTAAAATATATACGCCATATGTATAAAAATGCTTTACAGAGTCAAGATTCTAGCATTCTTTGTCATTTGAATGTTTCCTTGTTTTAAATTTCAACCAAAATTTCTGAACAATTAATTTCTACAACACAAAACTAGGGGTCTCCAACACGTCGCTCGTGAGCTACCGGGAGCTTGCAACCCCTTTCCAAGCAGCTCGCCAAAGGGTTAATGAATCGTACATAAATTTGAAAACTTGATTAGTCAAATTAGGGGTGGGTGATCTTTCCAAAAAATCATATCACGTTCCTTTTAACAAAAAAATCACGATCCACAATCTGAATTACAATCTATCTTTTCAATGTGGCATACACTTAAGAGATTATCGGGACTCAAACTCATCAAGACCTAAGTAACACTTTATTTTAAATATCAAACAAAGTTAAATTCAATTGTTCTCTCGTTCGCTAGCTAAGCAGAGTTAACAACAACAACAACAACATTTATTTATATAGCACATTTTCATACAAACAGTAGCTCAAAGTGCTTTACATATTAAAGAATAGAAAAATGAAAGACACAATTATAAAACAAAATAAATCAACATTAATTAACATCGAATAAGAGTAAGGTTCAATGGCCAGGGGGGACAGAAAAAACAAAAAAACTCCAGACGGCTGGAGAAAAAAAAATAAAATCTGTAGGGATTCCAGACCATGAGACCGCCCAGTCCCCTCTGGGTAATCTACCTAACATAAATGAAACAGTCCTCTTTGTGTTTAGGGTTCTCACGGAAGGGCTTGATGATGATGGTCACGTAGACTTCTGCCTTTTAATCCGTCCATCATTGTTGGAGCATCATGAAGCTTTGAGTAGGTGGTGCGCCACCACCACAAAGAAACCGGAAAAAGAAACAGAAAAGAGAGTAGGGGTCAGTAGCGATTTTAGAGCCACCATGAGTAGTTATTATAAGGAAGTTGAACATATAGAGTATCAGGATTTAATTAAATTAAGATTAAAATGAAGTTATAAAAAGGCCATGTTAAAGTAATGTGTTTTCAGCAGTGTTTTAAAGTGCTCTACTGTATCAGCCTGGCGAATTCCTATTGGCAGGCTATTCCAGATTTTAGGTGCATAACAGCAGAAGGCCGCCTCACCACTTCTTTTAAGTTTTGTTCTTGGAATTCTAAGGAGACACTCATTTGAGGATCTGAGGTTACGATTTGGAATATAAGGTGTCAGACATTCCGATATATAAGATGGGGCGAGATTATTTAAGGCTTTATAAACCATAAGTAGAATTTTAAAGTCAATCCTGAATGACACAGGTAACCAGTGTAGTGACATTAAAACTGGAGTAATGTGTTCGGATTTTCTTTTCCTAGTTAGGATTCTAGCAGCTGCATTCTGCACTAGTTGCAAACGATTTATATCTTTTTTGGGTAGTCCTGAGAGGAGTGTATTACAGTAATCTAGTCGACTGAAAACAAACGCGTGAACTAATTTCTCAGCATCTTTCAGTGATATAAGAGGTCTAACTTTACTTATGTTTCTTAAGTGAAAAAATGCTGTCCTAGTGATCTGATTAATATGTGATTTAAAATTCAGATTACAGTCAACAATTACCCCTAAGGTTTTTACCTCCGTGTTGACTTTTAATCCTAATGTATCCAGTTTATTTCTAATAGCCTCATTGTATCCATTATTTCTGATCACTAAAATTTCAGTTTTCTCTTTATTTAACTTGAGAAAATTACTATTCATCCATTCTGAGATACTAGTCAGACATTGTGTTAGTGAATCAAGAGAGTCGGGGTCATCAGGTGCTATTGATAAGTACAGCTGTGTGTCATCAGCATAGCTGTGGTAGTTCACGTTGTGCCCTGAGATAATCTGACCTAACGGAAGCATGTAGATTGAGAAGAGCAGCGGACCCAGGATAGAGCCTTGTGGAACACCATATCGGATATCATGTTAAGGAACATGCCCTGAAGCTGGCAAGTGAGTGAGGAAGGCCCCTCTCCTCAGCCTGCTGTGTGTCGCTCAGGTTGGCACAAATAAATCGGTATCACAAGAGAACTATGATGCATGGAGAAATGAGAGAAGTCGCAAAATCAACCGGAATGTTCAAGCAAATTATAGAAAAAAAAACGAAATCCGTTAAGTAGTTCTCTCATGAAAAGTGGACAGACATACAGACAGACAGTTATTGGATTTTATGTATTATATATTAGTAAACCTTCAAAATGATGTGCGGTTAACAGCATTCTCAGCATTTCTGGAGCTTAGTAGAGCCAGATAACTATAAGAATCTTCACCAAGCAGCTCTGAAAATGTTGCTTTGTTTGGGTCTCCATACCTCTGTGAGCCTGACTTGAATGTCATGAAATCAAAGTTCAGAACAAGACTGATAGACAAACATTTAAATGACCCCATCAGAGTGAACCTAAGGGGCTCCACTCCACCAGACACCTGCCTCTCTTGTTGACTCCATGCGGTGCCAGTCATCTGACTAACTAAAAAACACATCACACATGCAACTGACATGTGAATAAAGTGACACAGTGACATGTGACAAAATGACAAATGAATAATAGCTGTGTATTTGGAATTGCATTGTTTTGTTTTCACAGCATTCGTGTTTTGATTCAATAGTGTGAGATACACTAGAAAATGCATACAGACATACAAAATGCACTTGCAGGTGAGCTAAATATTTTTGTGATGTTTTAATGCAAAATGTGAGTTGTGGACATTAACATTTTGTAAATGTTCAGGCAAAACAAGCTTATTCAGTTTGTTAGTTTTGAAATAAGCTATGAGAATAAACATTAGAAAACATGAGTAGCTTTCGGCCATTTTCATTTTGTAAAAGTAGCTTTCATAGGAAAAAAAGGTTAGAGGCCCCTGCTCTAGAACCACCTAATCCTCACAGGGTTCCTCATAACCAGAAGAGTCGCCATCTTGGGCCGCCACCCTGAGAGAACATAAGTCTGAGGAAGATTTGTATTACATCCCCAATGCAATTTTATTATAATTACTAGCAAAATACCCACGATTTGCAGCGGCAAAGTACTGCCTTAAAATTTTTATTAAGAAGAAACTTAAACCTTTTTAAACTGAGGGAAATTATACCAATAATTACTTGTTAAGGATCTCTTTGTATACCACATTGTGAGTTCGGCCCTCCGGTTGTTATATGACCAAGCTGTGCGCTGAGCTTACTCTTGAGCATGCAACGTACAGTTGACCATGTGAACAATAATCTTGTCTCAAATCTCGCAGCTTGAATTGCTGCTGTCATAATCGGTTTCAGTTTCATAGTTTGTTTCAATTACGACAGTATTTGTAGGACTTGTGTTGAAGTGACATTCGGCATCTGTCAAGCGTTGTAAGCATACAACCAGCTTCATCGATAACTTTGCATCCAGCTTTTGAGAGTTTAAACATTCATAAACATCAAAGTGTCCACTACTGAAATCATCACCTGTCAATCTAAGATGTTTAAGAGGCGTTGGCGGTTGTCGAAAGGTGTAAAATATTTGGCCATTTCGGTACACTTGAAAGTGACAACCGAACAATTCAGCGGCAGCCATCAACTCACATGCAGATGCATAAGTGAAGGGCTTAAGCATTTTACTCTTCTAGTGCTCCTGTGTAGTCTAATTATCTCCTGTACCGTCATCAGTCCACACCTTGAACCTGTCCCAGTCATTCAAAACATAAGACACAATGTTCCTCTGGATATTAAGAGTGAGCCTGATATGGCCGTGCAATATGTAACACAGAGAATGGAAAAGGCAGGCGCCATCTCCGGACATGGAAACCACTCGGTAAGTGACAGTTCTTTGATCGATGGTGATCACCTCGATAGACTAGTTAATGCGGGTACGGTTGGAACGATAAAGGAAATGGGTACCTGAACAATGTAAAGTAAGTCTAAAATACCTACACAATAACTATAATCGTAATAAATGAACAATAAAACAGCGGAGAAGCCGTGGATTAAATAAAAAGGCTGTAGTTATCAGCAGGGAGACGTGAATCCCATGGCGAGGCAAGGAAGGGAATTTAGAGACCGGAGCGATGGACGGCCTTATATAGGCAGGCAGCCAACAACGTGGGAGGCGTTGGGATGGGGGACCCAATGCCGCCTCACACGGTGATAAAGCTGCAGGCTATGGACGTATATATGTACGTAAATAGGATTCAGTTAGCATTGGGAACCCGCGTACCAAATTTCTTGAAGATGGGCCCATAAGTAACAAAGACCGTTGGAAGGTTCAATATCTTTCTTCTCCTTCTTTGGTCCCTAGCTAGCGTTTGGTCTGGACCTGGTCCTAAGCCCATATGCTGCTGTGGGTGCCAATGGTTGTGCGGATTTCATTTTGCAGGAGTTTCCATGCAAGGCAATCCATGGCGGCTGTTCTGGCCTCGTCGAGGTTGAGTCAACGGTTTCTGATGTCATCTTCGACCTGCTTGAGCCACGTTTTCTTTGGTGCCATTCTTTGGATTCTCCACTGGGTGGGTCAATCGCACCAGAGGAGTCTGTGTGGTAACCGGCTGCCTTCCATTCTGCAGACGTGGCCAAACCACTGTAGTCGTCGTTGGATTTGCTCCTCGATTGTTCGCTGTTGATCACACAGGCGATGGATTTCCTCATTTTGTATGCGGTCTCGGAGTGAGATTCGTAGGATTTGTCGCAGGCATCGCATTTGGAAGACCTCGAGTTTGTTGAGATCTTGCTTGAGCAGTGTCCACATCTCGGATCCAAAGAGGAGAATTGGCAGAATCAGAGTTCTGAAGAGTCGAATTTTGGTCTTGTTGTAAATATTGGTTTGCATCCACAGGCACCACTTTAGGGAAGCAAATGCCGCGGTTGCTTGACCGATTCGACTGTGGGCCTCTACTGTGGACGCCACTTTCTTCTCCTGGACCAGCGAACCAAGGTATTTAAATTCTTGGACTTGCTCGATCTGCACACCATCAAGTTGCACGTTGGTCTGCGATCCGTCTGTTGTCAGCACTTTCGTCTTGTCTGTGTTTATTTTCAATCCATATGGCCGGGCGATGTTGGCGATGTTGTAGAGAACGTCCGTTGTCACCGGCCAGGATGCCACTGTCGTCTGCGAACATGAGATCAGTCAGAAAGCCATCCTCACCATACTGGATTCCTTGTCTGCCTTCAAAAACCTTTCTCATGATGGCGTCGACTACGACGTTGAAGAGCAGTGGAGAAACAACATCTCCCTGACGGACACCAGTTCAGATGGTAAACTCCTCAGATAATTCATTTCGGATGCGTACTTGGCTGGAGGACCCAGCGTAGTTTTCCTGGAGGAGTTTGATGACTTTCTAAGGCACAAGTTCGGTCTCCAGTACTTTTCACAGTGCTGGCCAGTACACGTAGTCAAAGGCAGATCGAAAGTCAATGACAATGACAATGACAATGACTGCTCTTTTCTCGCATCAGATTCTTTCCTCCATCAGTTGAGGGAAGGTGAAGATCTGGTCACTGCAGCCGCGGTTTTGCCTGAATCCGGCTTGCTCCTGCCGACTGGTCTGTTCGCGTTGCCACTGCAGCCTTAATTGTATGATCTTCATGAAGACCTTTCCAACAATGGAGAGCAAGCTGATGCCTTGGTAGTTCTTGTAGTCTCGATTGTCGCCTTTTTTGTGAATTGGCACGATGGTGGCCTTCTTCCATGATTGTGGTATTTGTTCAGTACGCCAGATGGTTCAGATGAGCAGGAGCAATCAATGGAGTAATGGATCCCCACCAGCCTTGATTGCTTCACCCGTGACCTGGTCCTGTCCTGGTGCCTTGCCATTTTTCAGAGTTCGAACGGCAATCCGGACCTCTTCCATATTTGGCTCAGCGTCAGACATTTGGACCTCTGACAGGTCGATGCTTGGTGGTTCCAATGGTGCGCCTTGTGGTGGGGGTGATTGTAGAGCTCCTCAAAGAATTGTTTCCATCGTTGAAGGCGCTCTGTTGGTGATTGAACAACGGTCCCATCGGCATTTTGGATGTTGTCATTTGTTGACTTGTCCTTTCCACTCAGTCGTCGAAGAGTTCGGTAGAGCGTGTGGTACTAGTGTTTGGAGGCTGCCTGTTCCAGGTCGGCCGCCACATGGTTCCAGTAGGCCTCTTGCTCTTCTTTCATCTGAGGGCAGATTTCTCGAAATTGGACAGTTTGACTAGCTTTCGTTCGTTTACCATATCCAAGCATTCATCAGATATCCATGGCTGTGTTCGATGGCGAGTTGGCGGACACATTTCCTTGGCGCAGTCCATGATGGTGTTCGAAATTTGTCTTTCTTCGACGTTGACATCCTCTGATTGTGCCAATGCTGAGAAGCGATTGGATAGCTGGAGTTGGAATTCAGCTTTGCGGACAGGGTCTACGAGACTTTTCCACTCCAGCTTGATCGAAGGACGTGATTTGCATTTGGCCCATTGCAGGCAAAGTTGGAACTTGGCATGTACAAGGTAATGGACCGATCCACAGTCTGGACCACGCATCGCTCGGACGTCCTTGAGCAATGATCGAAACCGGGAGTTGACCAAAATGTAGTCCAAAACTGCAGAGTCCTTGCCAGCTGGGTTTTGCCATGTGAGTTGATGTTTCAGAGGATGCTGGAAGTGGCTGTTTCCCACAAGGAGGTCGCTGGCGCTGGCGATGGACAGAAGACGTAATCCATTGTCATTGATATGTCCATGTCCAAAATGACCCATCGTGTTTTCCCATCCCGTTTGAACTATGCCAATGTGTGCATTGAAATCACCAGCCAGGAGGATCACATCAGTCTGTGGGAGGGAATCCAGCGTTTGTTGTAGTTGGTTGTAGAAATCATCTTTGACTGGATCCTGACAGGTCTCTGTTGGAGCGTAGATGGAGATGATGTGGGTTTTCATAGTGCCTTTAACGGTGAGGACTGCTAGGCGGTTGGATATTGGTTGGAATGTGATCACACTCCTGGCCGCGTGACTGGTAAACATAAATCCGACACCTGCCTCTCTTTTGTCTCCACCTAAGTAGAAAAGTGTCATTTGATCGTCGATGGCCGGTGGTTAGACGATCATCGTCCCTGATCCTGTGAGTTGTAATTCCGATATCGCTGCGATGGTTATTTTGCAGGTTGTCAATTCCTTCGCAATGATTTCCTTTTGTCCGACGTGGTGACCAGTTTGGACGTTCCATGTGCCAATGCGAAGTTCTGTTTTCGCAGTGGAAAGTTTGGGTCTTTGGCCAGTAGCCCACTTCTCACCAGTACCCTGGCTCCTCAACACTGGCACATCGGCTGCCCTGGATGCGGTAGCATGAATCGCAAAACTTGAACTTCGATTATCCATTGGTTACGTGCCTAATTTCCCCGGTTTCCCGGTTCTGGCCACCTCGGCAGGGCGACCACCTTCCTCCTTTTGCAGCCGGGCTTAGGACCGTCCTTGGCGGACTTGTACATAAATAGGATTCAGTTAGCATTGGGAACCCGCGTATCAAATTTCTTGAAGATGAGCCCATAAGTAAGACCGTTGGAAGGTTCAATATGGCGACTGACAGTGGCGTCATACCACCGAAATAAGTACATACATTGGTTTCGGTTAGCGCAGGGAAGCCGCCTACCAAATTTCATGAAGATGGGGCCATAACTAAGAAAGTTCAACATGGTGGATGCTGTCGACCGTTAAGACCGTTACGTGTAGAATTTCGAATGAAACCTGCTTAACTTTTGTAAGTATGCGGTAAGGAATAAGCCTGCCAAATTTCAGCCTTCTACCTACATGGGAAGTTGGAGAATTAGTGATGAGTCAGTCAGTCAGTCAGTGAGGGCTTTACCTTTTATTAGTATAGATTATTTTAATTTTTGATCATTTAATTATATAGGGTTGGCCACAAGGTGCCCATACACTTTGACGTTATCTTTGCTTTGTGTTACACAAGCTGAAAACTATCTAAGCATCATAAGGTGGTAGGTGGGAGCCAGGCCTAGACAAGGATGTCAAATTGTGATAGTCAATTCTTTAATTCCAAAACATACGAGGGGGTACCCAAAAATAACCGGAATCTGCACCTGGCGTCTAGTTTGGACTTAGTTGCGAATTTTGCTGCTAGGTGTAGCACACTTACAGTATTCTTTGGCAGTCTGCCGAGTGGCGTTGCTCTGTATTGTTCATATAGCATTCCATTGTAGCAGGGCTACAATAGCGTTGAAAGTTTGTACTGAGGGCGTTTTGTTTCCATTGTCCTGTTTGCTGTTTGTATGTGTCTGTAAATGTCGTCCCCGTAAATACAAAGGGGACGGATGATGGAAAAAGACCACAGCCCCAAATTGGAAAACACCTGTTAACTATCAATCAATTACATCTGGCAGTACTATATAAACAATCGAGAGGATTGAGTGAAGGAGGACCATTTTGCCAACAACGAATCAACTTACCCACCGTTTTTTTTTACATCGTGCTTTTGCATTCAGTTTGTTTTTCATCCCACTGGACTTACTTGAATTCCCTCATTACGAGAGACCCCGGGGTCGGATGACATCATCCACCACGCGCGAGGGTTCACGGTGAGGTTATTCCATTTGGACCGGGAAATACAAATGCTTCTCATATCAGTTAACCAGTCATCCGCATTCAGGACAATTGTACACTCGGACTCAAGTTCAATACCATTGTCATTTTCCGTGTTCATTTATTACTATCTGTGTTTTGTGTCCGTTATATGTTACTGGGGCAAGGGTTTTTGTTATTGTATATATGGTGTTGTTAGATTGGTGGAGGTATATACATATTTATATATACACATTTATTTTTGAGTGTGAAATTTGTTATTCTTTCATTTAATATAATTACTTATTTTTACATCTGCTTTTCTTTTGTGCTTATGTTTACACCGTAGATTGTGGGGAAAAGTTTATTTGTTAAAGGTACGGCTTGATATATTTAGATTAGCCTCAGTAAATTATCCAGGCCACAGGTCTTGGAGGTGTAGCTGCCGGTTGGGAAAGGGGTCGGCTGTTACACCGTGTCGGTTTTTCTTGGTGCTTATTAAATGTGTTCTGCGATTTTTGTGATGGCTGTTCATAATGAACAGCGAGTCTGCATTAAATTTTGCTTTCTCTTAGGGAAAATAGCTGCTGAAACTGTAGTGATGCTTGAAACTGCTTTTAAAGAGGAAGCTTTAAGTAAAACACGGGTCTACAAATGAGGGGAAATGTCACTTGGAGACCAACCAAGATCTGGCCGACCTTCCACAATTAGGAGCAACGAAACTCTTGAAAAAGATGAGGATCGTTGTCGGACTATTGAAGAGATTTCTGAATTGACTTGTGTGCCTTGGAGTTCTTGCCACCTTCCCTACTTGCCTGATCTTTGCTCCATGCAACTTTTTCTTGTTCCCGCTGTCACACACGTGCACATGGGAGGCAGCTAAAGGGCTTGAATAGTGACAATTCCAAGTCTGACCAGGGGATGGCGAGGTACACTGACTTTTTCTCTCAATCTTCTGAAGACCATTCACAGGAAATTCCACAGGGTTCTGCCACCATGATGACGTCACTTCCAGCCCCACCTTCCAGGATGACGACAATGCCGGTTCTGGCGCCTGTGATGATGCCACTTCTGGATCCGCCTTCCAGGATGACATCACTTCCTGTCCAGACCTTTAAAGCCGCCATCTTTGCCACATGTCAACAGTTCTGTTTAGGACTTTGAACCAGACACCATTCCACAAAATGCAACCCTTTTGCAGCCAGGGCATTTTATACGGGTGGCTGCCCCAAACCTTTTTATGTCTCCTGTCCATCTCTGTGACACCGCATATGAACAAAGCATTTTTGTACCGTGGAGGAAGTCAACGAAAAGGCCTTGGGCAACGTCCCTCTTCAGCAATTTCAAAATTGTTTTCACCGGTGGGAAAACCGTTGGGACAAATGCATTCATTCACAAGGAGAATACTTTAAAGGAGACTAAAGTTTCAGTAAGTACAAATTGTTAAACCAATTTTTATTTTCATTTTCGGTTATTTTTGGGTACCCCCTCGTAATTACACAGAAACAAAGTTATTACTTATTTACAGTATAAGAAAAGCAAAAAATAAAAATGCTACGATATGTTATTGAATCTCTCAGTGGAGTTTCTCAAATTTCACTGAAAGCATTTTGGTAATGTAATCAGTTAATGAAACATTTTTCTGTATAACAGATTTTGACAAAAATGCAAAAAAACAAAACAAAACTAAAAATATATATATATATTATGGCCATTTGCAAAGTCTTACAAGTTTATTAAAATTTATTGACCATGCACATAAACCACTGTTTACAAGAAATTTCAATTGGTTTATCTTTGCTGGCTGGCGCATTGAATTTAAATGCGTTTGCTCACCATGGTTCTCTAGGCTTCCAACTGAGCTTCAGGTAGCGAAAGTCTCCTTCAATTAGACATAATCATCACTCACGGTCAATAATTGTGCTAAGGGCTGCTTTCAAATCTGTGAGGGATTCGCATTTAATGTACTGATTCAGCTTGTCTGAGCCAACTTCTCTGTGTACTGAAACCAAAGCAATTTAGCTGTTGCCTACGGGCCCTTTGGCAGTTTGTTTCGTATGGAGTGCAGTAAGGACTCTGAGATACAATTTAATCTGAGACATCTGTGCACAGACAGGACCTCTTGCTTTGCGCAGTTAAAAGCATCCAAGAGCTGAGTATGTTTGAAGATGGAGACTTGCCACTTCATTATTAAAAACTATGAATAGAGCAAAAGACTTTAAGAATATGCATAATTATAATAGGTATGCAATCTTATTCATAACGTAGCGGCTGGCAGGGCAGGAAGGGAGCTGTGTCTGGATGGGGTTAGAGGAGCACCCTCTTTGACAAGCTTCAAGAGAATTGAAGAAGTGGGGTGAAGGCTTTCTGAAAAAATAAAATGGCTAAATTGGAGCCCCACACAGGCATAAGTACTCTTTCCTGTGTTTGGTAATGCTGAGGAGTGCAATGGTGCAAGGGAAAAGAAAATTGAAGTGCTTTGAAACTGCCTGCCTGTTTAACTAGGACACTCTGGCACCACTTATAGCAGTACTTTTAGATTAGAAGATGAGATCTGTCTTGCGGTGGGCTGGCACCCTGCCCGGGATTGGTTCCTGCCTTGCGCCCTGTGTTGGCCGGGATTGGCTACAGCAGACCTCTGTGACCCTGTAGTTAGGATATAGTGGGCTGGATAATGGATGGATGGATGAAGGTGACATAATATATAGCATTTTAACTATAAGTTCTCCCAGATATGTGATACCACTCTGGGCCGAGAAGGGGCTGTGACGGTCCTGGTTAGCTCCACTCTCTCTGATTGCTTCTGGAAGCCTCTTGAACCTACAGACACTTAACCTGTCTTCTAACGTGAATGGCAATTTGATGCCTTGGTTGGGCTTTTTTCTTTTTCCTGGGACATTGATAATTATAACCGTGATGGAGTTGGACAACAAGGACAAAAATGGCACAGTGCATAGTGATTTTTATGACAGCAAAGTGCTCAAAGTAATCTATTGTGATAAAAGAAGAACACAAACACAGCAGATCAAGAGTTGGGGAGCTTCCCCGTATACTGGCTGAAGGTTCCAGTCGTCCAAATCAGGGTCAAAGTAAAGCAAAGCAAACATTTGACAACCACAGAATGGGTTCTCGGAGCTTTAATGGATGTGTAGGAAGAAGTACAATTGATAAGGAGGAAATGAAATCAAATGCGGACATGAGGTTTATTGAAGAAGCCGGAGATGACATCAGAATCGGGGAGGACAGAACTGAAGTCATCGAGATGAGACTGGAAGTGAGGCAATTCAGCGGAGCCGGAAGAAAAGTCTTCTGTATTGAGTGACATGGAGGTGCATATGAGTGCATTATGTCCGACGGGAGCATTTAATTCTTCCGTTTTCTGTTGATGAAAGGAAAAAATGGCATTAATGCTCCATTCCAATCCTCTTTCTACCGTTCTTTCGTGCCCCATTGAGCCCTTTGGCTGTCCCCTATTCGCACGTGTATGACATTATAAAATAGTAAGGGTGAAGTTAAAACCAATAAATGAATAAATCCGTGAAATATTTCAAACCAGCAATAAAAACAATGATTACATCAGTTCCTCCACTAACATTCGCTGGTGTTCCTCCTCTCTTATCTCACCATGCTCACCGATTAGCAGGGATGAGACATCAGTGAATGCAATCTACCCTCTGGCTCCTATCCCAGCCACCTCAGTTTGTCATCACTGGGCTCTACCGAGACCAGCTCCCTTGTCCTACCACCATCACTGGGTGTACAGTAAGTAGGACCCTTGAAGCACTTGGTTGCTCCTGCTCTCCATGCTCAACAGGAGCACCCCACCCCTGGAGTGCCATCCCTCTCACTTCACTGCAAGGCCACCTGACAGCCTTGCTTCCCCTCCTCATCACTGATCCAACCACCCGATCCTAATTTCTCCTTGCCCTTATCTTCAAGTCCTCATTTTTTTTTTTTTATTTCTCTTTATTCTTTTTATTCTGAACTTTTTCACAACCTGTGAGGGCAGGTGCACTTAACAATCCATGGACCCTCAATGAGAGACTGCACGTGCACATACTTATCAATTAACCAATTCCACCATAAAGTTCTCTACAACCACACGGCTTTCCTCCTGCACACCTACACTCACAAGGTCACAGCTGCAATATTTTATGCAAAATTCCTGCCCCTGCTATGACGGGCCACAGACCCTGGACACGGTCTACCACAGACAATGAGGGCATTGTATGCTTTTCAGCAAATTCAAGTGGTAAATACTTTTATAATACTTTTAATTTTATAAAGCGGTGGTGGATGACTTTTTCTTAAATAACTGCCCCCCACAGTATTATTTTATTTCTACTAGCTGTGGTACTGGTGTATAATGTGTAGAAATCTAAATAATCAACATCAAGACCTCAGTGTTAATGTTTGCCATGCACGATGCAATGCGTGTTTCTGTGTTATATGCTGTTTGTTATGGGATTTGTAAAAGTAGCAGTAAAGTTGATGATGCACCATATGTTGGAATGGCAGAGATATAGCAACTGGATGGACACATAGACACTTATTTTTGTTAAGGTGGTGTAAAGGCCAACCCCAACACAGCGGACGTAGGGCACAAATTCAAGCACACGTGAGTTTTTATTTTCTTTTTTTACCTTGTGGGAAATGCATTTCCCGTTCCCACATGCTCAACACAGTCCCAAACACAACACAATACTCTTTTCTTTTTCTCTTCCACTCCACCCAGCAAGCTTCGTCTCCCTCCTCCTGACTCTGGTTCACCAAGTAGTGGCTGCTGGCTCCTCTTATAAGGCACCCAGAAGTGCTTCAGGGGCTTGTTGACCTAATTCCGGGTGTGGCGGAAGAGCTGCTCTGTTGGGATCAGCAGCAGCTGCAGCACCCCTTGATATTGCCCCCACATCCCAACAGGGCTGTATCCAACTCCCATGAAGCCCTGCGGGAGTCCGAGGCACCATTGCAACCCAGGGGGGTTGCCATCCAGCATTCTGGGGTAGTTACTGCTCTGACCAGGCTTATTCCCCTGGTCCTCCCAGCAAAGAGGCATTCTGGCCGGGCAAGGACCCCGGCTGTCCATGACAGTACAAAATGTTATAGAATCCAGGACATGTTCAGGAATCGTTTCATAATCCTGACCCTATGATAGATTAACATTCTATTAGAAACTGATCGATATGGTGCTGTTCCCGTTTCTGCTGGACAGACTGCAGTCTCCTGGTGACGCTGAAAATCAGTAGCTCAATGTGGGTATAAAATGCAAACACATTCCACCCCTAAACAGGGGTAAATTTATGAAATGTGGTTTGACAACTGTAAAATTAAAAATAAATTTAATTTGCATTTTAGTATTTTTTTAAATGAAGTACAGATCTCTGTGCATGCTGTTTTATTTAATTCAATGCATTAATTTTTGCATTTCATTTTTAGCTTTTTTTGCTCACAGAGTTATACTAGAAAAGAATGCACAAGTACAGAGTTCCCCGGCACATCCCGAGCAGACAGCCCCTCTAGATTCTACCTCTACCACTGAAAAGTAGACTGCCCTCTGCCTTGCCAATACAATCATCAGGAGGCTGACCAAAGCCGATCGCTTATTTTCTTTTTCTTTGATTTCTGCCAGAACTAGAAAAGCAGCAAAAATGTAAAAGTGCTTACTTCTGAAAATGAAAACTTGTCAAAAGATTCAAATGTATTTTCAGCTAAAAGCCAAATATGACACACTTGACAATTTAGCCAGTTCTTGTGTAACAAAAACGAACAAGCTAGACACGATGTACTCATGGCGTAACAGTCAGGTGCATTCAGTTTACTGATACGAAAGTCACATGTTTTAGTTACATCATTGAAGAGTCAGTTATTACATGTTTGTTTAATAAATATTTTTATTACAGTGAGTCATTTTTAAATATAATAGAATGGAATTACATGTCCATAATCATTAGGTGAGGAGGTGGCTGCCTTCTTTGGAAGTGGAGCAATGCGTGATGATTTCCTCAGCAGTGGAGCTTTCAACAGGTAAACAGGTGACACAGGGAGCTACTCAGCACAGGCCTTGACTTCTTTCGGAAGTTGCCTTGGATAAAGGCATCTGCTAAATAATTGACAGAACTTTATTTGTCCTCACGGGGATATTTGACTTTTTACAGAAGCTCTTTAAATAAATAAATACATACATACAAACATACATATATATATATATATATATATATATATATATATATATATATACATACATACATAAATAAACAAACAATTTGGTCTGAACACACACTGGAATGACCATCAACCAAAAAATTACCGTATATACTCACATTTAAGTATATTGGGAGAAGGGTGCTAAGGATAGAGCTGCCAGGCAAGAGAAAAAGAGGAAGGCCTAAGAGAAGGTTTATGGATGTCATGAGAGAGGACATGCAGGTGATGGGTGTAACAGAACAAGGTGACGAGGACAGAAAGATATGGAAGTAGATGATCCGCTGTGGCAACCCCTAACTGAAGCAGACAAAAGAAGAAGAAGATAAGTAATGTTTCTCGGTGATTTGTGACAGATGGGTTTCAGCAGGAGTGAAAGGGAGGGTCTACAGGACGGTAGTGAGACCAGCTATGTTATATGAGCTGGAGACGGTGGCACTGATCAGAAAGCAGGATACAGAGCTGAACGTGGCAGAGTTAAAGATGATAAGATTTGCATTAGGTGTGTCGAGGATGGACAGGATTAGAAATCAGGACATTAGAGGGTCACCTCAGGTTGGACGGTTGGGAGACAAAGTCAGAAAGAAGAGATTACATTGGTTTGGACATGCGCAGAGGAGAGATGCTGGGTATAATGAGAGAAGGGTGCTAAGGATAGAGCTGCCAGGGAAGAAGAGGAAGGACTAAGAGGAGGTTTATGGATGTGGTGAGTGAGGACATGCAGGTGATGGGTGTAACAGAACAAGGTGACGAGGACAGAAAGATATGGAAGTAGATGATCCGCTGTGGCAACCCCTAACTGGAGCAGACAAAAGAAGAAGAAGATAAGTAATGTTTCTCGGTGATTTGTGACAGATGGGTTTCAGCAAGAGTGAAAGGGAGGGTCTACAGGACGGTAGTGAGACCAGCTATGTTATATGAGCTGGAGACGGTGGCACTGATCAGAAAGCAGGATACAGAGCTGAACGTGGCAGAGTTAAAGATGATAAGATTTGCATTAGGTGTGTCGAGGATGGACAGGATTAGAAATCAGGACATTAGAGGGTCACCTCAGGTTGGACGGTTGGGAGACAAAGTCAGAAAGAAGAGATTACATTGGTTTGGACATGCGCAGAGGAGAGATGCTGGGTATAATGAGAGAAGGGTGCTAAGGATAGAGCTGCCAGGGAAGAAGAGGAAGGACTAAGAGGAGGTTTATGGATGTGGTGAGTGAGGACATGCAGGTGATGGGTGTGACAGAACAAGATCATGAGGACAGAAAGATATGGAAGTAGATGATCCGCTGTTTGGACCCCTAACGGGAGCAGCTGAAAGAAGAAGACTTGCATTTAAGTTCCAGCATTTTATAATGTCGGTCGTATAAGTTGAATGCGGAAAACTCACACTATTGGTCCAAGAGATTACGATATGCTAACACCCACGTGAGAGAGGAACGATGGAGCACACTGACTTTTTTTTCTATGTATCGTGCCTATGTGACCACACGGTAATATCCGAACTATTCCAAAGTGATGTTTGCAGTTTTGTGTTTTTTGTATCTCACACCTTTATCGTAAGAGCATCCCTTATCCATGATGGAGGATTTGATCAGAAGAAAATATGAAGCTGGTTTTAAATTAAAAGTCGTTGAAGTGGCGAAAGAAATTGGTAACTGTGCTGCTGCAACAAAATTTGATGCGTCTGAGAAACTAGTACGAGATTGGAGGAGGCAAGAAGATGTAAAAAAAATAAATTGAAGAGTCGTATTTTTAACGGGCGTATAAGTCGGGTTCTGATTTTATGATCGATTTTTCGGATTTCAAGACCCAACTTATATATGAGTATATACCAGTGGTTCTCAAACTGTGGGGAGGGCCCCCCTACGGGGGCGCGATGATGTGAAAAACAGAAAACAAGAATCAAAATATGAAAGATACATCTATTGAAACCAAAACAAATTAACTTAAACTACATTCTGATACTAGAAAAATAAATATAGAGTTAGATAAATGTCGATAAAAGTTAAGTAGGTATAATAAAATGTGCATCTATGATATATCATTAATTAAAAAAGAACAAATTGGTATTAGTGGGCTTTTTTCAAAAAAATGTTAGGGGGCATGATTAAAACTGTTATAAAACTTGGGTCGCAAATACTTAAAGGTTAGGAAACGCTGGTATATATAGTAATAAGAATGAAAATGTCTGACATGGCAGTCTGAGTCCCAGTTAAGCATTATGCAGGCGTATCGATGTTGGTATGAAGGAGCCCCCCCTTCTCATTTCTCAAAACACTTCTGCTGAGTAATTAATTGTCTGAAAGTCCTCAGTGTTGGTGTGTAAGGGAGAGGATATGCAGCATTGTTCATAATGGCACTCAGTTTTGTTTGAATTCTCTCCTCCTCTGTTACCTTCACGGAGTCCAGAGTGTGTCCCTTTTAATTAACTTATTGATTCGCTGGTCCTCTCTTGAAGTGATGCTGCCAGCCCAGCACACCGCAGGGTAGAAAATCACACTGACCATCAGAAGAGTTGTAGGAGATATGAAGGATGTCATTTCCCACATTAAAGGAATACAGCCTCCTAAGAAAAGGAGCCTGCTCTGCCCTTTCTTCTAGTGTTCCTCCATGTTCCGAGACCAGTCCAGCCTATCATTAATGTGCACCCCCAAGTACTTGTAGGAGTGGATAAATAATAACAGTAATAATAATAATAATAATAATATTAATAGTATATGAGTTTTTTCTTTGACAATCAAGCCTTCCAATGAGAATTCTGGTTGAATTTCTTCAGTTTGTTGGATCTTCTTGCTGTCGAAGGAAGTCTTAGAAGTTTTCTCCCATACTAAAGTTCAAAGGCACTGATTCTTTTGCATTCAGCAATAGTCCAACTCTCTCAATCACACATTACTTCTGGGAACAACATACCTTTAGCAATGTGGTGTCTTTGCACTTTACTGTCTTCTCTAAATTTGCCACCTGCTGTCATGCCCAGAAGAAAGTGCCATTCCATCTCATGGCATCATACCAGTCTAATTTGGTCTGTTTCCAGCTAACGCAGCCTGGTTAGTGTGGTGTAGCGGGTCCACAGCTCAAGTCAAAAAGGCCACTTTTTAAATAAATAGCCACCGCACTTGCGGCTTAGAGAGGGGGCGTGGTAGTGTGGTGTGAGCGGTTCCTGGGTGAATTTGTGATGCGGGCGGTCCTTGCTTAAGTGCACAGATGAGAAGTCGTCCACATCTGTAATTGATGCCAGGAGCTGCTAATTGCCACACCTGATCCATGTCCCTGTGATAAATAATAGAGGTGGCTGGGAGAGAGAGGAAAGGAGAATGAATGGAGGTTATAGGAGTGTGTGAACGAGCAAAGGTACAGCTGAGCAGTGAGCCTGGGTGTTTGGCCGGCACTCCGGGAGCAGTCGATTGTGGTCGCTCCCGCTGAGCATTTAGTGAGGAATGGGAGTGACTGGAAGGAGGACGGCTCGCCGCATAAGGCCGAGAAGGCAGCGGGAGTCGGAACATTGGGACGTGAAAGCCCCAGCGTGAGCGCCTTGGTTGCTGGGGAGCACAAGTCACGGTCTGGTGAAGACTACCGGAGCCAGGGATCAGAAAGGCGAACAGACCAGCTGTAGAAGGCAGAAAGAAGGTCAGCTGCAGGTAGGATGGCTCCCATGGTGCATTGCCTGGACGGGAGAAGTAGGGGAGTCACCAGTAGGAATGCACCGGGCTGATTGTAAAAAGACTGCTTCCAGCCATTGTTTTAACCTTGTTGTTTTTTTAAAGGATTATTTCTGTTGGATTTTAACCTCCACCAGTTCACTCATTTTATCAGATTATTTATTTATTGAAACATTTTTGAAGCACTGCACTTTGGACACTGTTCGGTTTTGTTGATTTTTAACATAAAAGCACTTTGTAGTTTTTGAACCATCCCCTTGCTTCATTGTTGTGCCTCACTGCCTAGCTCATCGGTGACATTATCGACGGTGTAGGGTTCAAGAGCTCCTAGAAGGAAGATGGGAGCATGGAGTAGAACCTGCATCGTCACAGTTAGCTCCACATTTCCTGGTGCTTCCAGGAGCTTCTTGAGCCCGTAATCATCGAACGTCAATGAGGACACACATTCAGCAAGGGGTTGGTGCAAAAGTGTTCGGTGCTTTTTTTAAAATCCGACAGAAAAGTGTTAAAAACTCAGTGCAGTGCAAAGTTTTCAATAAATTAATAATCCATAAAATCAAGTGTCAAAAGTGGAGGATAAAATCCAATAAAAACAAGGTTAACATCACAGGTAGGTCTTTCTTAAAAACAGTCGCGAGCCTCAACCCTCTTTCTAAAATCTGGAGTCTCCCCAGCTTATCACAATAGGACCATCAATAGCTTTAGTCTTCCCTTTATCTTGAGCTTGGGCTCCTTCTACCAGTCCATTGACACCGCTAGTACTTTCCTCCTAACCCCACACACGTGTCCCTTAGCCAGTCCGTCACCATCACCCGGGAGGTGCTGCACAACAGGGACGCTCCTATGTCTTTCTGAAGTTCAGTCTGGACACCCCTACTCCAGTATCGCACTCGAGTGCAGGCCTACCGCTCACTCCTTCAAGGTATTCTCTCGACCAGCTGCCTCCTTTCCTCCTGACACAGACTCCTTTCTCAACTAGCCTCTGTCCTCTCTTTTCTCTTTAATTCTCTCAATCTTTTTCTTATCTCTTCCATGGCCGATTAGGTGCAGGTGTTGTCCTCCATCTCCTCTGAGGTGTAAACAAGGCACCCGATTGATGTGCTCACCTTTGCACTTGAGTGCCTGATCAGCCTAGCACTCCAATCAACCCCAGGACATGATTATTTATTGAAAATTGCGCTTTGACATGAACTTCGTGTTTTATACCAGTGTAATAAGGCGCTATATATGTGCCCGACCTGACACAGACTGACAACGGAGGCACGTTAAAATAAACCAAAAAGAATTTATTTTCCTTCTTCAGCTGGGGGCCCACATCTTCCCCTTGTCCCTCAGCCACAACACAGTCCCAAAGCACCACAAGTCAGAAACACAACTAAACTCTTCAAGTCCTCCACTTCTTCTTGGCAGCTTTGTCTCCCTCCTCCCGACTCAGGCTCCTGGAAGGTGGCTAGTGGCTCCTTTTATAGCTCACCCGGAAGTGCTTCAGTTGCTTGACCACCTGCTTCCGATTGCACCTCCGGGTGTGGTTGAACTATGGGCCAGAAACCCCTGCAGCGCCTCCTGGTGACCACCCCGGATCCCAACAGGGCTGTGGAGAACTCCATCTCCCATGGAGCCCTGTGGGTATCTGAGGCACCAGAGTCACCCAGGTGGGTTGCTACCAAGTGGTCCGGAGTAGGTACTGTGCAGTCCATGCTTGCTCCCTTGGAACATATACAGAAGGGGCATCCCGGCCGGGCATGGGCAGCCAGCCGTCCATCACACCAGCTTGTAAAAAGTGATTTTACTGTTTGCTTCAGGTGTCTTGTTTCAAACCAGCAGTCTGCAGTTTTCTGCAGGGACAAGCGTGTGTGCTCAGTATCAATTCAGCTGTCGATGTGTATGCATTTTCTTGATGTTTTCATGAACAATAGCATCATTTGAATGTGGCAAAATCTAAATAGCAGCTTTTAACTTACTCTGCCCAATGCTTAATACCCTCTCTATATTTCACATGTAGCGCGGGGACTGAAATGCCTTTGTGGGTATGGGAAAGGCTCCCATACCACTAAACACCAACGTAAATCAGTAAAAGCTGTGGGAAACAAAATGGCAACAATTAGCCTTCTTGCTGACGACTTATTACTTGTATATACAAAGCATCCAGGGCTCAGATGTTAAACTTTTGTGATACAGTATACCTATCATGTATATAGCATTTCTATAGTAAAACAGCATTGCAAGGCACAATTATGCAATTGTTTAAATATGGTTTTTACATTTAGAGCAGAGTCAGGTTAAGTGACTCCCTTGGGATTTTTAACCTAACATTCACATCTGGGAGGTGGAAGGAATCCAAAGGAGCTGAACGAAAAATAAAGCATACAGGAACACAGAAGATGTGCAAATGTCACATAGACTGGACCAGGCTGGCGGTAAAATCGGCTGTTAAGGCCGTAGCTCTTGCCACTGCAACAAATAAGCAACGTTCACAGTAATTTTCTGTTGTTTGTTTATGATCACCTGTTTTTTATAATATAAGGAAAAACATTAAAAGCTTTGGCAGTGAACACCACCCCAAGTTGCTTTTATAATATAATCATTTTCTATGTATGTGACCCGGAGGCACAACAAGTGATACATTAGGAGATGGGCATTCTGAGTTTGTGTTTCAAAGTATGTACTGATAAGCAGCGTGACGTATTCGTTAGAATTAAACAAACCCACATGCATAAATTCACACAGAATAACAGAATTACCGATTAAATGAATGCCCACATCTTTGGGGATTTGGGGAAAAAAAAACGTAGAGCCTCCAAATATCAGGCAATGTCTTGGTGTGCGGGATTCATGCTCAGGATGTTGGATCCATGAGGCTGCATTGTTAATAGTCATCATAGCAATCAGGAATAAGGGCAGAAAGTATTTTGTGATAAACTTAGTCAGTCAGTCAGTTATTCTCCAACCCGCTATATCCTAACACAGGGTTACGGGGGTCTGCTGGAGCCAATCCCAGCCAACACAGGGCGCAAGACAGGAAACAAACCCCGGGCAGGGTGCCAGCCCACCGCAGATGATAAACTTATACAGTGCAAAAAATTAAATCTGAGCAAGTGGAAAAGTATTTATATCATGATCTGACATCTTATTTTCCTTATTGTAAGGATTATTGGCTGTATTTATGATTATTTAGCGTACTTGTCAAGTACATTTTGCTTACCCCATTGACAGATTTTTGTACTAGATAAAAGCACAAGCATCCCACCATTTAAAGTTTTTGTGTCTAATTTTTGCATAGGCATTTTTTGCAGTGTCCTGTAAGCCAATAGTTTCTACGGTGTGTGTAACATAGTGGACAGCTGAAGGGTTCTCATAATGGTAATACCCCACCAATCCATGGGTTGGCGCTGTGTACTAATGTCTCTTACTTTCCTCCCTCTGCAAACCAAACGATCGACAGCTCCACCACCCCAGACGTCATTTCCGTTGTCCATTCCCCTCTTCCGGTGTATGGACCTGCCTCTTATAGCCAGAAGTCCTCAAAACCGGAAAATCCTCCATCTTAGAACATTCCAAACGGCACTTGTATCTGAGAAGAAGCTCGTTAATCCCTGCTTTTCTTACAACACTGAGCACCATATTCCACAACAAATATGTAACTGTAACACAGTGTCATATTGTTAAAGCATGAGGACCTTAGCCTTATGAGTTTGTGTCCGATTTGGGTGCCCTCTTTAAAATTATATAGTGATATGCCCAGAGGGGTCTGGGTGGTCTTTTGGCCTTGGAACCCCTGCAGATTTTGTTTTTTTTTCTCCAGCCAATCTTTATTATTATTTTTTTTATTATTTTTTCTGTTCTCCTGGCCATCTGATCTTACTTTATTCTTTGTTATTTAGTATTGCCTAATCTTATTTTTAGATTATTTTTTATAAACTTTTCTTTCTTAATCTTGTAATTAAAACACTTTGAGCTACACCATTTGTATGAAAATGTACTATATAAATAAATGTTGTTGATATATGTGACCAGTGAATAGACCAAAAGGAGCCAGGAAGAATAGTTGGGGCACCAGCCAGGCTGGCCCACTTAATTGTAGGCGTTATGCCAAAATAGAAAATAACAAAATAAACCACTTTGGTGCGCTTGATTTGAGAATCAGGCATATTGAGCCCAAATCAAATAAATGCAAGTTAGTCGGAGCTCTGTCTCCATTGCCTACTGGTTCTGGAATAAGCCACCATCCTTCAGAAATTGCCGTTTTTATTGCAACCCAACCAGAACATGTGAAGCCTGCTCAGGGCAGAAGAGAGGACTAGGCTTGTTCTTTAGGTTGCCTTCCCAGAGCTGTGGGTGAAAGAGACGACAGTGTGTGAATTAAATCAGCCTCAGACACATAGAAAGGTTTGGGGCAGCCACCCATATATTACACCTGGCTGCAGTGGTTTTAAATAAGCACTGAAGTGCACAGGTCGAGTTCTCAAGTTGAACTGATTCCTTGAGTTAAAATGGCATCTTTATAGACCAGGTCCCAAAAATGATGTCATCCTGGTTGCCAGAAGCAGAAGTGATGTTTCATGAAGACACCAGAACCAGAAGTGACATCTTTCGGGGCGCCGGAACTGGAAGTGACGTCTTCCAGGACACCGGACGTGATGCGTTTCAGAGCGCTGGAACCGGAAGTGATGACTTTGCAGAGAAATCAGATTTTCCCATAGTTGGTCTGCAGAGGAACCAGAGGAAAGTTTAGTGCACACTGTCACCCCCTGCCCTGGTGTGGAATTACATTCTTTCGGCCCACTCAGCTTCCTCCTGTTCGCATGTGTGTGACAAGTGTTAATGATAGCACACACTCTTGACCCGGGATGGTACTTCTTACCTTGGTGTAGACAGGAAGTTGACTCCCTGGGCACATGCTTGACATAACACTGGACAACACATATTTTCAAAAGTTTTGCTTCCTGAAAAAAATTGGCAATTATGGTAGACAGCTTCAAGCTGAACACAAATATTATTGTAGTCTGACTCTATCACATGGAAATTCACTTTTATTGAATTCAGTGTGTTTAATCACTTAATGATGCTGAGAAACTGCATTAGGTCAATTGAACTAAAAATGTTTTGCTGTCGATTTTTGTTTGTACTCTGCATCTAATGCTTCTCATTTTAGCATCCAGCAATGATGGATTCCATTTTCCTTTATATTACTTTTCCATTGTTGCAGTGTCCTGGAGAAACCTTTTACTGTGATTGTCATTGACCAAGATTAATAGGGAAGAAGTCCAAGTGTGAATGCAGAAAATGAATCTCTAGCCACATGAGATATTTAAAATGTTTAAAATGAAAATACATCTTGTAATTTTTAAAGACAATATAAATTAGAGCCTTAATATGTATGTGACTCTCATGGTTCATACTTCATTCTAATAGGTTGTGCTATTGTTTTGTGATGTTGATAATGTTTTTTTATGCAAATGCTGTTCTGACCAAAGAGGTGATCGCCTCGTTGTCTCGACTCATGTAACCTTTCTGCTTGAATCCACTTGATCCAATTTTCCGGTCATTTTTATTAGCCAAAGGAGGACACATGCCTCCAATCTAATTATTGTATATCACCAAAGTTAAACCGCTGAGAAAAGAGAAACTTGCTTAGCCACTAATACACAAGTAAGGCAAGCACATTGGGAAAATGAAATCTCCAAGGAGAGAGAAACCCGCTTAGCCGCTAATACACAAGCAAGGAGAGCACATTGGGAAAACGAAACCTCTGAGGAGAGAGAGAAACCCGCTTAGACGCTAACACACAAGCGAGGCGAGCACATTGGGAAAACGAAACCTCCAAGGAGAGAAAAATCCACTTAGTCGCTAATGCACAACCGATGCAATTGATTGATTGAAGTGCCAGAATCCATGATTTCTAGGAGCCCGGGCTTTTTACAGCACGGGCTTACACAGCTAGTAAGGTATATATGACACATCTATAAATTTCAAATTTAGACTTGGGTCCCATCCCCAAGATATCTCATTATGCATATATAAATATTCCAAAATCCAAACATATCCAAAATCTACAATACTTCTGGTCCCAAACATTTTGGATTTTGGATACCCATCCTACATTATTTATTTCCACTTCAGGTACTGTTTGGACAAATTAAGATACCAAGTAAATAAGTTTATCATATTTTCTAACCTTACGGTCCCTGTACATTTTCTCAGTCATCTTCTTTTCCACAAGTCAAAAAGGTTGGTTTAAAGTTCAAAAGTATTAAAGTGGTGTATTATTTGAGTGGTTTTGAAGGCTGCATCTGTTTGGTTTCATTCTTTAGAGTTGTTGTATGTATGAGCAGTATAAATGTGTTTATGTACAGAATTGTGAAACCATGATGATCCCCAGCCCTCCCTTTCCCATTGGGGAGAATCTGCTGCTCTAATGTTACAGCAATGAGGTTGAGGTTGTGTTGCCGGAACCCATCACATGGCACACCACCTAGACTGAGATCCGAGTGCAGCTGTTCAATGGGTGACACCTCAGCACCACTCTGAAACAGTCAGTTTTTTTTACCGTGGCTGGAGTGCCAACCCCCAGGTTTTACCCTGCAAGTTGGTGGACCTGCTTGCAGGGCTGGATGCAGATTAACGTCATACCCAGGATGGAGCAATTCCAAGTTAAGGGCCTTCTTCAGGGAGTCACTTTTGGCATTTATGGGATTCGAGCTGGCAAATTTCCAATTGCCGTCACAGATCCCTAGCATCGGAGCCACCACTCCACATCAATGAATGACTTTAAATTGACCCATTTTGAGGAATTCTAGATGTGGTTGTCAGATGGACTGGTGTTCTCTCCAATGCCGACTGCTGGCTTGTGCCTGAGTTTGCTAGGACAGGCTCCTGCTCCTTATGATACTCATTTGGGTTTGATGATGGAAAAACAAAGCTTGAAGTCATAAACTTTATTCCATTTATTTCTAGAAAGAGTGCGACCAGGAAAAAAAAAAGAAAAATGTTCATACAAGCCAAATAATTTGTCATTTGCAAGAAAGCAAAGTTAATCAAAGGCGATCAATTATGTTGATGGGCATACAGTATATTTGTTTAAGTTTGTTATGGTTTGGCTGAAAACCCCTTTAGGGTTAAAACAAATGCAGCCTGGTGCTTGTTGAGCTCACTAGAGCTCGTCCCTGATTTCAAACCACACCCTCTATGGTGGTCAGGCGTCTTTTTCAGTTTTACTTCAATACAATGCACATTTTTGGTGAAATATCTAGAGACTTCGTACACGGCCCATATAAAACCCACAATGATAACTGTCGGGATGTTGCAACTTGTCAAGTATACATGCCAAAACATGCATTTGCGCTGATTTTTATAATGATTTACAGTATCCATCTTTATCCTTTATTTCTATTTACTTAAATATAATTATATGGAGAAAAAAAGCCAAAAATGAGGCGACATCTCATTTAGAGAGGCGTCCTGCTGGCTAAAGAAGCAGTAATTAGAGTTTAGCAAATGTGATTAAAAGCTCTTCAGAACGCTGCTTTAAACAAAAACAGTAGGCCCAATCTAAAGTTATATGGATCAAAGGGACGTCTGTGAACGAAAATAAGAAAAGAAATGGTTGTTTTAATCAGACTCTTCTTCGGAAATAAATGAGCTAAATGGACACGCATTGAAAGCTATAATGATGCAATTGTTACATATAAAAAAGAGCATAAATAAAAAATGAAAATGTGAAACGAATAAAGTCAAAATGGGAAGGTCTGTCCGACACTTATGAAGCCTGCTTAATCCAGTTGAAGCATATGGTGCAAGCCAGGAACCAGCCATGGGGGAGAGGAGTCACTGTTATTCAAAGAGTCATGTCTTGGGGATGAGGACAGAAAAATGGAGGAACCGCAGGAAAGATCACACAGCAGCTACACACAGTTGACCAGCCTGTCCTAGAGCTCTGAGATAGAGAGACGCACTAACCACTATCCCAGCTGTATAATACAGCATTTGGTAAAAATAAGACCCGTCATTCGAAACAAAGAACTGTGAAGTGTACAGTCACACATCTGGTTCCAGGTTCTGTTTTTTGCTCTCATACCGGTAACGGGAAACTTGATGTACGAACACAGAGATGATCCACACTGATAGTAAAAGAAAATTTAGGTACAGCAGATAGATTGATAGAAAAAGCACAATAGATAGATAGATAGATAGATAGATAGATAGATAGATAGATAGATAGATAGATAGATAGATAAGGCACTATATTTATAACACACTGGTGAGGCCTCATCTGGAGTCCTGTGTGCAAGTTTTGGTCTCCAGGCTACAAAAAGGACATACCAGCACCAGAAAAGGTCCAGAGAAGAGCGACTCGGCTGATTCCAGGGCTACAGGGGATGAGTTATGAAGAAAGATGAAAAGAGCTGAGCCTTTACAGTTTAAGGAAAAGAAGATTAAGAGGTGACATGATTGAAGTGTTTAAAATTTTGAAGGGAATTAGTGCAGTGGATCAAGACTGTTATTTTAAAATAAGTTCATTAAGAACACAGGGACACAGTTGGAAACTTGATAAGGGTAAATTTCGCACAAACATTAGAAAATTTTTACATAGAGAACCACAGACACATGGAATACGTGATCAAGTAGTGTGGTAGACAGTAAGACTCTAAGGACCTTCAAAACTTGACTTGATGTATTTTTAGAACAAGAACAGCACCATTTATTTATATAGCACATTTTCATACAAGTGATGTCGCTCAAAGTGCTTTACATGAAAAAAGAGAAAAAAGACAAAATAAATAAGAATTAAAATTAGGGAACACTAATTAACATAGAATAAAAGTAAGGTCCGATGGCCAGGGAGGACAGAAAAAAACAAAACAAAAACAAGAATCCATATGGCTGGAGAAAAAAATCAAATTAGAAGAATTAAGTGGACAGGACTGCCGAACATTAGAGCATGTTTAGTGGAGCTGCCACATAAATGTGATGTTAGCATGTATGTCAGGTCCAAAGAAATGCATTCTTCACCCATGGGACGTTTTCAACACACTTTTTCTGAAAATGCTGTGCCTGTGAACTTTGAACTACTTGTTTCCAATGTCCAAACATCTTGAAATGTGTGTATGAATAAAACGAGATCAAATTCTGGGAGTTGGAGTATAGGCCTGTATCGGGGTGAGGAGGTAGTCAGAACAAAATGAACACAATAGATCGAGACTGAGATATGAAAAGCAAGAGATAAAAGATAGATAGATAATAACAAAGTGCTTTACCAAGCATGGTTTAATGCTATAAACAATTAAATTTTTACCTTTATAATAGTATTACGTATAATAAACATTATACAACTAACTCAATTGACCTTTTAATAAGTCTGCATAACGCATACATTTTTTATAGTCAAGTCCACTTGTAGAAAAACAGAAAATACCAAAGATAGATAGATAGATAGATAGATAGGAAAGGAGTTACATTATAGATAGATAGATAGATAGATAGATAGATAGATAGATAGATAGATAGATAGATAGATAAATAGATAGATAGATAGATAGATAGATAGATAGATAGATAGATAGATAGATAGATAGATAGATAGATAGATAGATAGATCGGTACTCAAATGTGGCAATTGGTGCCACGGCCCACCTGCCAAGTTGTTTGCCTGCCTGTGGTAAAGTCATCCCTGATGGAGGGTCACAGGAATCATGGGAAAAAGGGGTCCTTTCATCAGATTGGCTGGCCGAGCAACGTTTCAGCCGTGGAATGGCCAAATGGGGAGGCAGCTTGATGGATGAGGTCTCCAGGACTCTAGAAATATCTAAATCTTATTATGTGATGTCATCTACTGTTAAATTCTGCTCCGTACTTCTAAAATTTTTATTATTATGCTGTATTAAGGATTTTTTCTGTTCTGTGTATTGTATTGTATTGACCCCCTTCTTTTGACACCCACTGCACGCCCAACCTACCTGGAAAGGGGTCTCTCTTTGAATTGCCTTTCCCGAGGTTTCTTCCATTTTTTTCCCTACAAGGGTTTTTCCTTGTCTTCTTAGAGAGTCAAGGCTGGGGGGCTGTCAAGAGGCATGGCCTGTTAAAGCCCATTGCGGCATTTCCTGTGTGATTTTGGGCTATACAAAAATAAACTGTATTGTATTGTATAGATAGATAGAACACACATCGTGGCTGGATGATGGAAGCTGCCAGGGGATAGCCAAGCAGAAGCTGGAGGCCAGGAGTGGTTCCATTCCCTATACGTTAGGTGGCAGTGGTCTTCTAAAGGAGTCCCAGGTTGGACACCCCCAGAAGTCATGCTGGGTCACCAGAAGCTGTTCTGGGTCCCGTATAAAAGGAACTCACTGCCTTACCTTGGAGATTCAGAGTTGGGATGCAGCAGGCAACACTCAACACTCAGTATGGTTATTGGCTGTGCTTCATTGATTGTTGGATTCTTTTAATCCATTATTTGAACCCGTGACTGTGTTGAACATATTGGGTTTGGAGTTTGGGGCTCGGTGGTACCCTTTATTGGTTACAATAGACAGAAAAGGCATGATAGATAGATAGATAGATAGATAGATAGATAGATAGATAGATAGATAGATAGATAGATAGATAGATAGATAGATAGATAGATAGATAGATAGGTTTGTCCCCAAAGGAAAATTAACTATATAAAAGCTCAAGAAAAATACAAATATTAAAACAAACAACAGCCTCCCAAACACACAGAAGAAATCCTGGCTTGGTAAGAAATCTGCAGTGTGGTGACGCACATTGTGCCATGGTGTTGAGTAGTTTTTAAACAATTTAATGGCACAGAGGGACATAGGTGCGAGTAGCAGCATGGAGGAGTAGCTCCAGATTGCTTGTCAGGAATTGCCCAGCCAAGCATTCACATGCGGACATGCGCGGCAGCCAAATGCCTCCTTAGCACTCTGAGGTATGTGACCGGTACACCCACATCTAAATAAGGCAAAGACGAAGAAGGCAGAATTGGGGTGCTGGGTGAGGAAGCAGGCCTCTTGGAGGAATGAACAATTGGTGCTCCTGGGGGAGATCATCACCCACAGAGCATTTAGGAAGGAGCAGGGAATGAAAGTTGTGGCCTACTAGGGATCCAACAGAGGCTGTGAAGGGCATGAGGAAGACAGGGGGACTGGATCATTACCATAGAAACCTATAAGCAAATGGTAGAGAGCACCTGAAAATAAAATATCAATAAAAAAATTAAAAGAAGTCTTAATTAACGTAAGCCTCCATAATTCAGGGTGTTCATAAGAAATGTAATGATTTACTTAAGGTGGAAAAAGTATATAATAAGTTAGAATAGTTGCATCAAATGGGAATGGCTCTTAGACGACCAGAGCCACCGGTAAAGAATAAAATATTAAAAATATTACCATATATATATTATCATATTCCTAATAAAAAACTTTGAAATAGCATAAAATGAAATTCCACATGCCTATACAGTATTACTGATCCTCATTTTATCGTAGTTTTCTAAAATGGAGTAACTTTGACCCCCTCGTTAACCCTTGTGGTCGGTTGATTTTTTTGCACACTTCAAATCTTTCTGATCATTTTTGCTGCAGACACCTATTGGTTTACTGTTTAACATAAGGGTGTAAATTATCACACAAAATACAGTTCCAAATTGGTGTAAAAATGAGGGGGTTTTGGTTTTGGACAGCCAAAAAATAGGAAGGGGAATGGGAAAAAACCTAATGTCTTGCATAACCGGACTTCAAGACAAGTTGAGTGGCATATTATATGAGGGACTCTTCTTGTACTGGCAATTCTGGAGGAGCCAGCCACAGTGAAGTCATAGCATTTCACTCTTAATGTGTTCCTGTTTAAATAGTCATCTCAGGTGTCGCTGGTTGGTGGGAGGAGGGTGTTTTTTGTTATTGTATAGCCCAAAAATCAGTTACTGTTTTGTGCCCTCCCCCACCATAACCTATCATCTGTGGGGGAGGAGCGAAAGCTTTGGATTCATCAAAAATATTCGAACTCCGGTTTTTCACACAGCTTAGCGTTTTAGGGTCCCCGAATACCAAAAACATCAATATCTCGATGATTGTTGTGTGTGCGTCTGTGTGTCACAGTTTTTTGATGATGGTGTAGAGCTAAAATGGCTGGATGGAAAAACACCAAACTCGAAAGTTAAGCTTGTTATGAAATAATAATGTGCTGATTAGTTTTTGAGCCAAATCGTGTAAGAGACAGAGGCACCCTCAAATATCGTAATTCTGTAATTAATTATGAATTCTTCTCATCGATTGCTATCGTAATGATCTATTTTATGATCAGAAAGATCAGCATCAGAGCGGTAAATATTGACTGAAATGTTATACAATAGTTCAGGTAACTTGGCTCCTAGGGCCCAAAGCCTACTGATGCTCATGTCTGAGGTTTTATTATTGGTTTTCTTTTTCTGTATTCCTTTTTTTCTTTTTGTCAAGAAAAACGTGATCGCAAAAAGAAAAGAAGTCATAGTTATGAACACAAAACACATAAAACTTATAGAAGTGCCAATAAAGAGAGTAGTAAATAGAATCTTCATATTCATATTCCCAATTATCAAGAGGAACATTCTGGAAAATCTATGTAAAGCAATAAGAAAAAATGAAATATGAATCATCAATACACCAGTCAGGAATCAACACTAACCTCCCTGTGCTACATCTTGACAAAGATAAACTGAGCACTGAAGAAAAATGAACAAAATCCATCCATCCATTATCTAACCCGCTCTATCCTAACTACAGGGTCACAGGGGACTGCTGGAGCCAATCCCAGCCAACACAGGGCGCAAGGCAGGAAACAAACCCCAGGCAGGATGCCAGCCCACCGCAGATGAACCAAATTATCAGCATATTTTAATAATTATTCATGTACGTATGTAACAAATGCGTCTGACTCTTTGGCCTCTTAAAAGTTTCATCTGAGATTTCCATC
This sequence comes from Polypterus senegalus, assembly GCF_016835505.1. Taxonomy (NCBI): domain Eukaryota; kingdom Metazoa; phylum Chordata; class Cladistia; order Polypteriformes; family Polypteridae; genus Polypterus; species Polypterus senegalus. The sequence continues at coordinate 15,804,384 of NC_053168.1, forward strand.
TCTACAACAATAACAAATGCTTCAACATTACGCTTAAAACAAAAAATGTTTCCTGGAAGATCCTGCAGTCATTCCTTTGAAACAAAATGAGCACGCAAGAAGATAACATGGATGGCTTTTGAATCTTAAAACAGTTAGCAGCTGAAAGTGAGGAACAAAATAAGACAGGGAATCCAATCAGTTCCTGTCACAGGTCAACAAGTGGTGGTGTTGTCAGGTCGCCAGTGTCAGCTCTCTCCCTTTGAAATCTCAAGAATTAGGAAGTTAAAATGCCAGTCCTTTCAAGGCTGTCTAAATTGTCTGTGAGATGTAACAGCTGTACGGGGCACAACATGCCAGAATCTTTTCTGCATTAACACATTAGCACCTACGCCACTGTGAAAAACAATCTCTTCCTTTGCATTCTCCAAGGATGACAACATCTCTCGTAGTTTGGGGATTTTGTGTGCTGGATGAAACATCAAATGTCTGCTCTAAATAACGGTTAAAACATTTTCTGTTGATGCAGAGAATTTCGGACTGTGCGGCTTCAAGTCTTTCTTTTTTTCCTCGAGTATCAACAACATTATTTCAGACTACTTCAGACTAGAATGTGCTACTTGACAAGGATGCCCCCTATCGCGCTTGCTGTCTGCAACTGCCATGAAGCCATTAACCATTTACTTTCAAAATGCATTAGAGATAAAGGGGATAACCACAGAAGGACATGAAAAGAAAATATCACTATATGCATACGACATGGTACTCTATACATCTGACCCACACGTTTCTGCACCAGTAGTCCATAATGCACTAGCGGAATTTCAAAAGATATCCGGACTTAAAATTAACGTGAATAAAAGTGTGCTTTTTCCAGTGAACTTTCTAGCACACAGTTTTAGACCTGACGTCTTCCTGTTTATTTTAGCAGATCAGTTCAATTACCTAGGGGTAAACATCACAAGTAAATATAAAGATCTTTTTCAACAAAAGTTTGCTATCTACATGGAAAAAATTAAAGAAGATGTGCACGGATGCTCTACCCTCCATCTCACACTAGCAGAGAGAATCAAAACTGTCAAGATGAACTTCCTTCTTTAGCTTCTTTTTCTATTTCGGTGCGTCCGTATATACAGTATAACAACAGTTCACTCTTTAAGAAATTATAACCTCAGTTATTTGGAATTTGAAACATCCACGCATTGACAATGACCTAAAGCAGATGGGGGCATGGCACTACCTAACTTTTAATTTTATTACTGGGTGGCCAATATACAAGCTATAAGGATCTGGTAATTTGCATCAATTGATAAACATACACAAGCCTGGCCTACAATAGAAATAAAATCTTGCTGTACATCTTTAATGGCACTGCTCTGTGCCCCAGTAAATGCAAATTATCATCAATATACTTATAATCCACCAATCGGGGGGTCATGAGGTTGCTGGAAAGGAGCGTATGGCGTTCCTGACATCTATGCAAGAGTCTTCTGAGTCCTGGTGCTTTCTGTCTTGCTATATTGTTGTGAGACATGGATGTTATACAGTGGCCTGAGACAAAGACAGTACTCCTTCTGCACTGTTGTCTCCTCAGAGAATCCCTGGCTACCACTGGTTTGACTTTGTGTTGCTCATGGAGTCCCGAATGAGGCACATTACATGCATTGTGAGGAAGCGTCAGTTACGGCACTACAGCCATGTGGTGCAGTTCCCCAAGGGACGTCTGGCTCATAGGGTCCTCATTGTTGTGGACCAGAGTGGCTGGACCAGGCCAATTAGGACACCCACGTAATAGACGGGTGGGACTGGACTGCCTGGGGGGGCTGCCAACCAGGATCGAGAGCAGTTTTGGTGTGTGGTGAGTGCAGCAACCACTATACCAGAGCATGCTCCCCAACCTGACCTGATCTGACCTGTCCATCAATCACTCTAAGACAGAGAAGCATTTATCGGTTCCCCCTTTGCATGATATAACCTTTTTCTACCCTCTCAAACCTACACAGTATTTAATCATTTGGGATTAAAATACTTAAGAGACATGTATATAGATAATGTCTTCCCATCTTATGAACAATTTCACTTCAAATTTAACTTCACATCAACACGATTTTTCCACTACTTTCAAATCAGAAACTTTGCTTAAAGGAACCTGCCTAATTTTCCTTACCTACCATCCAATTCTATGCCAGAAGAAATATTGACTGGTCTTGAAGACTCAGACAGCATCTCCACAATATATAAAAACATATTAAATTGTTTTCCTTTCAAAGATCCCAAAGTACGGTGGGGAAAGGTTCTCTCACTTAATTATATCAGAGAAGGAGTGGAAGGCAGCCATGATTTGAATACACTTGACTCTACTGCATATGTGAAAAGCATTTTTAATCATTCAACTCAAAATCTTTTATCAAGCACATCTATCTCGGTTAAAATTGTCCAAAATGTATTCAGGGCAAAAGCCACTTTGTGAACATTGCAATCGATCTCCAGCCTCACTGGTCCACATGTTTTGGGCGTGCACCAAAATAACATCAAAAATCTCGCAATGCTTATCAGACAGCCTTGGTGTCACAATCACTCCAAACCTGTTAACAGTTGTGTTTGGTGGACTCCGAGATGGGCCTGAAGTGGAAAAGGACAAACTGATTGTAATTGCCTTTACCTCACTATTAGCACGTAGAAGAATTCCAACCCACCTGTTATGTCAGTGGGTAACTGATGTTCCATACCAATTGAAATTGGAAAAAAATTAAGTTCACACTTAAAGGATCTTCTGAAAATGTTTTTAAAATATGGTAAGAACTAATTAATAAAATTTTAGATTACGCTTTTATTTTGGGGGAAACCATTTCTCCCTTCTTTGTTGTATTTTATTTTAAAGAATTGCCCTTGTTGTTGGCTGTCCTCTCTTTCTCTCGGGCGTGGGTTGAGTTTAGGGTTGTTAAGTCTGACTCGATTGCATTCAATGTAACTTTTTTTGTTGTTAATGTACAGTGCATCCGGAAAGTATTCACAGCGCATCACTTTTTCCACATTTTGTTATGTTACAGCCTTATTCCAAAATGGATTAAATTCATTTTTGTCCTCAGAATTCTACACACAACACCCCATAATGACAATGTTAAAAAAGTTTACTTGAGGTTTTTGCAAATTTATTAAAAATAAAAAAACTGAGAAATCACATGTACATAAGTATTCACAGCCTTTGCTCAATACTTTGTCGATGCACCTTTGGCAGCAATTACAGCCTCAAGTCTTTTTGAATATGATACCACAAGCTTGGCACACCTATCCTTGGCCAGTTTGGCCCATTCCTCTTTGCAGTACCTCTCAAGCTCCATCAGGTTGGATGGGAAGCGTTGGTGCACAGCCATTTTAAGATCTCTCCAGAGATGTTCAATCGAATTCAAGTCTGGGCTCTGGCTGGGCCACTCAAGGACATTCACAGAGTTGTCCTGAAGCCACTCCTTTGATATCTTGGCTGTGTGCTTAGGGTCGTTGTCCTGCTGAAAGATGAACCGTCGTCCCAGTCTGAGGTCAAGAGTGCTCTGGAGCAGGTTTTCATCCAGGATGTCTCTGTACATTGCTGCAGTCATCTTTCCCTTTATCCTGACTAGTCTCCCAGTTTCTGCTGCTAAAAACATCCCCACAGCATGAGGCTGCCACCACCATGCTTCACTGTAGGGATGGTATTGGCCTGGCGATGAGCGGTGCCTGGTTTCCTCCAAACGTGACCCCTGGCATTCACACCAAAGAGTTCAATCTTTGTCTCATCAGACCAGAGAATTTTGTTTCTCATGGTCTGAGAGTCCTTCAGGTGCCTTTTGGCAAACTCCAGGCGGGCTGCCATGTGCCTTTTACTAAGGAGTGGCTTCTGTCTGGCCACTCTACCATACAGGCCTGATTGGTGGATTGCTGCAGAGATGGTTGTCCTTCTGGAAGGTTCTCCTCTCTCCACAGAGGACCTCTGGAGCTCTGACAGAGTGACCATCGGGTTCTTGGTCACCTCCCTGACTAAGGCCCTTCTCCCCCAATCACTCAGTTTAGATGGCCGGCCAGCTCTAGGAAGAGTACTGGTGGTTTGAACTTCTTCCACTTACAGATGATGGAGGCCACTGTGCTCATTGGGACCTTCAAAGCAGCAGAAATTTTTCTGTAACCTTCCCCAGATTTGTGCCTCGAGACAATCCTGTCTCGGAGATCTACAGACAATTCCTTTGACTTCATGCTTGGTTTGTGCTCTGACATGAACTGTCAACTGTGGGACCCTCTATAGACAGGTGTGTGCCTTTCCAAATCATGTCCAATCAACTGAATTTACCACAGGTGGACTCCAATTAAGCTGCAGAAACATCTCAAGGATGATCAGGGGAAACAGGATGCACCTGAGCTCAATTTGAGCTTCATGGCAAAGGCTGTGAATACTTATGTACATGTGCTTTCTCAATTTTTTTATTTTTAATAAATTTGCAAAAATCTCAAGTAAACTTTTTTGACGTTGTCATAATGGGGTGTTGTGTGTAGAATTCTGAGGACAAAAATGAATTTAATCCATTTTGGAATAAGGCTGTAACATAACAAAATGTGGAAAAAGTGATGCGCTGTGAATACTTTCCAGATGCACTGTAAGTCTTGATTGTACAGAATGTTAAATTCTTTAAATAAAATCTATAAAATAGGGTTCCAACACACCAATGACAACTTTATTTTGTAAGAAACATAAGTGCAGTGGTAACAATTTAGATTATCCTATGGATCTCCCAAGGGGAAATTCAATCACATATTGCAGCATAATAAAAAACATAAAAATACACAGATGTCGACTTAAAAGTTATGGGGACCCTAAAGGGACATGAGCTAAAAAAAGAATTTCTCGTGCACACGTTACACTCACTTGTGCTCTCGAGATCTTTTTGCATGCACATGAGAAAGTTTTACATGCTCACAAGATCTTTTTGCATACGCACACGATAGTGCTTCTGGGATACACATATCCCTTAGGGCTTAGCACTACCCAATCTGCACTGCCTCCCCGATGTGCAGTGACAAGGAGCTCCATATATTTCCAGAAGACCTGTTTTGACTCAGCGATTTTAACTGTTCCACTCTGTAGCCTATCAGAAAGTTGACATGGAATTCATAGACCTACCTGTATGTATTAAGCTGGGTCTTTCCAATAAAGGCATCGTTTGTAAGCTTGTAAACCAACATCAGTACTTCAGTACGAAACAACATTTTAAACAAACTCTGAGCTCTAGAGGCTTGTTTATATAGTTATAGAGTATATAAAAAGTTATAGTGACATTCAAGATATGCACAAAAAAAAGATCTTGTGAGCACACAAAATAATCTCGTGCACAAGAGAAATTAGATTTTTTTTTTAGTTTGATTATGTCCGTACAAAGTACAATATAAAATGATACAATAAAAACATAAACTACGATAAATAGTATATTAAAAAGGAATCAATCAACTTGTAAGTTAAAGTATATATTTTTTTTCTTATGATTTTTAGCTGGAGTGAAAGGACTTTAGGAAGGACCACCGAACTGCCTAAAGGCCGATTTCTACTTCTGCGTTGAGTCTACTACGCCATTAAAAGCAGTTTATACTTCTGTGTCGCACTACTCTGCAATTACATGCCTGAAGTTATTTGGTGGTGTTTTCAGCACACAAGAAAAGTGAATGATCCATTAAAATGAAGGCAGTTTTTGCCCTCTGGGATCACCACTCCTCTTGCTGCACATTTTCTTTCTTACGTAAACACATTTGTCCCTCACATTTTTCCACAAACTAGAAAACGAAAGGAAATGCATTTCAGAAAATATGACTACTCTGACCCCTCTTATACAGTGTCATTACATTGTCAGACTAGTTCAGCTTACTGCTCATACAGACCCCCCAGATACTTATATCTCTGCGCCACCTACACTTCCTCACCCTTGAAGAAGACTGGTCTCAGGAAGGCTTTGTAGTTAGGCATAAGCCAGAAGTATGTCATACATTGTAAGCAACTATTAAGGGAATTTTATTGATTATGCTGTTAACAAAAATACATTATTATTAAAACAGTAATACTCCTGAAATACATTATTGTTATTTTATTTTTTTTTATATAGCATAAAATAAAAAACAGAGTCATGAGAAAGGTTTGGGGTCCCAGGATGAGAGAAGAAATCCAAGTTTATTACTCAGACATTTTAATATTTATGATCACAGCCAGCAATGTCTGTTTAATGAGTGGGTGGCCACACTTTACATCACATCCCAGTAAATTAACGGAAGAAATTATTAAGGAAAAGATTAAACAACAAAGGGAAAAACAAGGAGTTTTACTGAAGAGTCAGCAAGGGTTCAGACAAGGGAGGTCGTGTTTTACTAACATGCTGGAATTCTATGTGGAAACAACAAAAGGATATTTGGTATTATTTATCTGGACTTTTCAGAAAGCATTTGTTAAGGTGCCAAATGGGCGGTTGGACTTCAAGCTAAAACAAGTGGGAGCCCAGGGTGTGGTGTGTAGGTGGGTGCAGAATTGGCTCAGACATAGGAAGCAGAGGGTGATGGTGCGAGGAACCTCGTCAGAATTGGGTGATGTTAAGAGTGGCGTCCAGCAGGAGTCAGTGCTAGGGTTTCTGCTATTTTTAATATATATAAATGACTTGGATAGGAATATAAGTAACAAGCTGGTTAAGTCTGCAGATGATACCAAGATAGGTGGACTGGAGGATAATTGAGAATCTCCTAAAACATTACAGAGGGACTTGGAAAGTGGACAGGCTTGGACAGATTTGTGGCAGATGAAATTTAATGTCAGTAAATGTTAAGTATTACACATAGCAGGTAAAAATGTTAGGTTTGAAGACACAATGAGAGGTCTGAAAATCGAAAGTACACCTTATGAGAAGGATTTAGGAGTCATAGTGGACTCAACACTATCAACAGTGTTCAGAAGCCATTAAGAAAGCTAACAGAATGTCAGGTTATATTGCGTTCTGATGTGTGGAACACAAATCTAAGGAGGTTATTCTGAAGCTTTATAATGCACTGGTTTGACCTATCTATCTATCTATCTCTGTAACATTCATAGTTCTGAATTGCAGAACTTCTGGCTGGTTGGCCAGTCTTCAAACATCCACCACATCCCCTCTGTTGCAAAAAGCAGCTCATAGATATGTGATACAGCATCTGTCAAATAATCAGATTGTGATTCAGAACCAATAATGTAATACTCTGCTCCAGTCTTCACCCAATCCAATAAGTGAACCAGCGGCCATGATGTAACATCAGAGGCTTCACCTCAGATGCTGATGTCTGAGGTTCAATCAACGTAAGGGGATGCAAAAGTGTTTACACCTGACGAGTCCCAATAAAGGTGAAAACACATGTTATATATTTTTTATATTATTTGGTAGATACTATAGCATCTTTATATATATATATATATATATATATATATATATATATATATATATATATATATATATATATGTGAGAGATGGCCAGCAGTTTATCCCGGCCCGGCCAGTACCCCCAGGCTGCTAGATGGAGTCCTCCCTGTAACATGGAGGTGCCCCGAATTCCCACAGGGTATTATGGACAATGGAGTTCAGCTTCACAGCCCTGCTGCCTGCCATGGGGCCCGCCAGGGGACGCTGCAGGGAGGCACGATTATTTCTATTATAGCCCGGAAGTACTCCCTAGTCACGGGAACGGAAGAAATGAAGTACTTCCAGGCTGAAGAAAAAGAAAAAGATTTCATCTGACCTGGAAGTGCTGTGGATTCACATGGACTGAAGGACAGAAGCATTTCCGTGTCATGAACTATATAAAGGACGATGGGAAACCCAGCAGGCTGAGCCGAAATTGGGAGGGAGTGAAACAGAACTGTTGGGTGGAGAGGAGGATTTATTGTATTATTGATTATTGTTGGGATTATTGTTATTGTGTATAGTGGAGGTGGAGGTGCTTTGTGCACAGTATTGAACAAATTAAATAATTTCTGATACTTTTACTTTTTGTCTGAACGTGTTGTCTACGGATTTGGAGGAGCGATAGCACCCACTACTGTCACAATATATATACTGTACATATATATATATATATATCCATCCATCCATTATCCAACTACTTATATCCTAACTACAAGGTCATGGGGGTCTGCTGGAGCCAATCCCATCCAACACTGGGCGCACGGCCTTTCCTGTAGGCCATTCCCGCTCCTGGCTCTCTTGACGTCACTTCCGGGACCGAGCCAATGGAAGTAGACCTTACTGACCCCAGCCACTGTGATGTCACATCCAGGCTCGAACCAATGATTGATTAACATGGGCCCGATCGTTATGACCTCACTTCCTGTCTTCCCCTTTAAAAGCCTATTCTTTTCCACTTTTCTCTCAGTCTTGCTCTGGACTCAATTGTATGCACTTCAGTGCTGATTATTGGATAAAAATGACTTTTGCAGTCGGGATACCATATTATACGGGTGGCTGCCCCAAACCTTTATCTGTTTATGTCTCGTTGTAGATATATAGTGGTTTTCATATCTACCTATCTCTCTATCTCTCTCTATATATATGTATGTATGGATAGTACAGACATTTATTATTGTATAGTGTCAGGGATGCCAGGGGCAATGACCCGGCCGGGACGCCATGAGGGACCGGAAGAGGGTCAGAGCCCACCCTGGATCACGTGAGGGCCACCTTCCTGGTTGCGCTGGGGGCCACGGGTACAGGGCATGGAAGCTCCACCCTGTAGGGGCCCGTGGTCACCGCCCCAATGCCTTGGGGACCTGTTACCCCAGCACTTCTGCCACACCAGGAAGTGCTGGGGGGAAGATTTAGGACGGCACCCGGAGAGCTGCCGGGAGGACAGCCGGAACTTCTGCCACGCTGGGGCGTGGCCAGAGGAGGAATGCTGGGAACACCTGGGGCTCATCCGGGGACTGTTTAAAAGGGGCCGTCTCCATTCATTCAGCGCTAGAGTCAGGTGGAAGGAGGACAAGGCAGAAGAGAGTGGAGGCGGCCCGAAGAAAGGCATATTGTGGCCAGGACTGTGTATGTTTGGGGTTTGTGCACTAATTTGGGGTCTTAGTGACCATTACTGGGTCTGTGTGACCATTGAAAACATTTGTAAATATTGTAAATAAACGTGTGGTGGTTGAGAAACAACATGTCCGCCTGTCTGTGTCCGTGCCGCGTCCACAATAGGTGCAGTTTAAAAATATATCAGGGTATACAGTATATTAGGGCCTCCATGTTGAAGATAACCATAAACTTTATATTATCCTAAAATGAGGACAATTCATTGGCTCATGCTATAGATGGAAAGTAGCTTTATTCTTAGAAAGATGGCACAACAATAGCAATGCATTAATAGTTCTGTATTGCATTCTAGGCATAGAAGCAAAAGTAAAACATACAGTATGTAACCACGCAGGTTCTTAAATTAACAACAGGCCTCATTTATGCACTGGGGACAGGCTCGGTGCTTGGCCCTTTATTGAGGTGCTATAATTGAATTGTTATTGATGCACCATACAAAGAACAAAAACAAACCTTTATAATATTGTGTCATCATCTCAAAAAAATCACAAGAAGTGATGTACCATATATTGGTCAGTGGTCAATCAAATAAGATGTTTCCGAGTACTGAAAGCAAAAACTGCTTGGGAATATAAGCTGTTTCTGAACTTGGCAATTATGGGAAACTTTGAGCCATGTTTGGCTGTGGGACAGGCTTTACTTTGGCAGCTTTTGCTTTTGTTCTCTACAATTATTGCTTTTGCCGTGACTGTTTAATGTGCTACTGAGACCGCATCTGTAGTCCCATGTACAGTTGTAATGACCACACTACAAAAAAGACATAGCAGCTCTAAAAGCTGTGCATAGAAGAGAGAAGCCAAGTAAATCCCAGGACTAAAGAGAATATCCTGCCCTGAGAGGCCCAGGGAATTAAACCTCTTTCGTCCTGAGCCTTGTCTGTTTTGGGATCAACTCCAGGTCTGCAAAATTCTCTAAAGCATCAATAAAATTGATCCACCTGCTTGGCTCAAAATTGTATAAAGCTCTGCAGAGGGTGGGAAAGGTGGCACAGAATATCAGGACTAACCAGCTATCTCCTGTGAAGGACATTTACAACACTCTCTGCCTTAGAAAGGCAAACAGGCTTATTAAAGACTTTCGGGACCCTGGACATTTCCTTTTCTTGCTCTTTCCTTCTAGGCAATGGTACAGGACCATTGGCTTTCACACCAGTGGGCTCTTTTCACAAGTTGTACGGTTAATGAACAGGTAGTCCTAATAAAACAGAATGTGTTCCTGTATGTGTACGTTTATACAGAATATAGAATATATGATTTGATGTGTATTGTCATACACAATAGAGTGGTGAGTATCTCAGGCTAAATTGTTTCCAAGATGCAAATAGGAATTATGGTAACACAGTTGATGGCCTAGTTCGTCTTCCTTCTACAGCTCTGAAGAGCACTCACTGGAAGGAGACATTTAAAGACAGCAATGCTTCACCTCCATCTTTGCCCCTTCCAGTCTGACCAAAAATAAGCATCATTGTCACAGGTAGTCGCTATCATTTCATCATCTTCACTTGGGACAGTCAAGCTGTAGCAGTGTAGGCTTCATTTTTGCCTTGCTAACTTGGGAAGTATACAGGATTTTCCAGACGGAATCTTCATCCCTTTATTTTTTTCCGTAATTTTTTATAATATATAGAGTAGCGTGGTCCACAAACAAGTGCAAATGGTTGAAGTCTGCAGAATCAACTGTGAAATTTTGACCTGATTATGAAACATTTAGTCGTCGTTGCATTCTGAACATTTCATTTGTGTTGGTACTAGTTATGTACTTTTGCATGGAGTTCTTAACTGGCTAAAAAATGAAACAGAAAACATTTTGCTATTAAGGTGGAGTTTCTAGAACATTCCAGTAGTAAGTAGGAGTCTCTGTTTGATGACAGCAGAATCAACAGAAAGGGAGGTGCAAAGCCTACAGCGGCCACCTTCACCAGACATTCCTTGATATCTTTAGCTGACAAATGAATCTGAAGAGCTGAGGTTGGAGGTTCTAGTAACAGGAGGAACAACATCCTTCTTTGATGTCCTTATGGAAAAAGCCAAAGAAAGGTCTCAAGAAACCACCAGAACAGTGGACAGATGATCCACCCTTCAATGAGTTTTGCGAAGTGTCGGCAAGCGTTACAAAAGTGAATGACGCAGCTAAAAGAGGAATCAGTCTCATCGCAAAGGTTCAATGGTGTACTGACAAACAAGGAACAGAAACAGTTTGTTTTTTGATGGGTCGCAAACCATCACAAGAGTTTTAAAACTCCATCAAAGACAGTGCTAATATTGTACAGCTACAAGTGTGGAACAGTCCTCTGCTGTTCAATTCAGATGACGTAAAAGATGACAAAGGGAGTGATTTCTAAATGTTGTTTCTTTTCATGAAAATTGTGTGTGTGCTATAAATATGATAAAGAATAAAACTAGCCTTGTGGAGAACACAAACCTGTTCGTTTTTAGGTGCGTTCACATATAATGCACAAAGCACCTATTGCAATAGTCCATATCTATCTGTGTGTCTGTCTGTCCACATGAAACAACTAAGTCCTCAGTAGACCAATTCTGTTGAGTTGCAGCACTCTAATTCTTCAAAGAAATTTGTCAATTTTCATTCAGATATCTCAAACACTTTGCACATTACAATGTTTCAAAATGTTCCTTTGAAAAGCACTGGCGAATGAGAAAACTCATCCAGCTGAAAACAGAGAAATGTTTGGTGCAACTTCATCTAAGAATTAGTTTTCTTTTTCAAGTTTTTCTTGAGAATGATTGCTTGAAATCACATATTTTATGTATTTTCCCATTTTTACTCATCTCGAATGCACAATGCAAGTGAGTCAAATGCCAGGCAGTGCCGCACTCGCAAATAGCTCACACAGCAGTGCACTTCTCCTGCTGCTTTAGGTAAGTTAACTAATAAGAGCACAAAAAAGTCACTTCTCTATAAATAAGAGGAAGGGGAAAGCAATTACTGTACGTAAGCACGTAAGACTGAATTGATCGAACAATATTTTTTCCAGATTATTATTGTTGTCAACCTGCAACTAAAGGGTTTCTACTAAGCATATCACTAGACTCATGGAAACTAATCTTGAAAGACATATTTACAGGTAATTACAGAGCTGATGTTTAAAATCAATTAAAACTGGAAAGTAATCCAATAATGGAGTTTAAAAAGTTTATCTGTAATACAAAAAACAGACTGTAGCTGGTAAAACTAAGGACAAGAGTAACAAATGACATGTCGAAGCCAAAACTAAAGAGAAAAAAAAGCCTAAAAGGAAGAAAAATTTTATCTGCATATCAAAAGAAAAGAAACGACAACTGACAATCCACACTGCTTCAAATGAGGAAGGAAAGAAGCCTAACATGCATTTAGTTTTATGCCAATTCATCGGTCAAAAATTGGTTTCCAACCATGATTTTATATCAAGCAAACAGGCATGCAGTGCTGCAAAAGTAAATCAGCAGACAGTTAAATGCAAATTTAAACTAGAGTATCATTTACATAATAATGAAAGTGCTTGTCTTCCTGCCAAATAATTTATCCCATGGTAATCAAGCAGTGCCCCAAGAGCAAACTCATAAAGTGGCCAATACGCAATATTTTAAGTAATGCTTCACCTCAAGCCTGCTGTTTGGGATAGGGAATACAAAAATAGCACAATTGTGCTGGAACAATTCATAGCAAAACCAAAGAAGAAGGTACAAAGACATGGTACCTTATGAAAGCTAAAAAACCAACAAAAAACCCTGAGTCAAGCATTTCAAATATTTGTTAGTCTGAACACTCATTCTAACTGAACACTCATTCTGGCCCATACATTGGATTCATAATATATATATATATATATATGTCTCAAAATACAGCGTATCTAGATAATAAAGGGCAGAACAGGTTCTTTTTATGTAGAAGACTGCATTCCTTTATTGTGGGAAATGACATCCTTCACATCTTCCACAATTCTGTGATAGCCAGTGCAGCTTTCTATGTTGTGGTGTGCTGGGCTGGTAACATCATTTCAACATCAAGACAGTCCCACTGAAACAACAAGCTCAGCTGTGGAATGCATTCTGGACCCCTTAGAGACAGTAGAAAAGGACAGAGTTAAAACAAAACTGAATGCCATGTTGAACAACGCTGCACATCCTCTCTCTGACACACCAACACTGAGGATTTTCAGTCAATGAATTTCAGAAGAAGTGCTTCAGGATATGCAGGGGCTCCTTTATTCCAACAACGATGCATCTGAATAATGCCTCACTGGGACTGTGACAGCCAAATCAAAACTTTACTTTCTTTTTAATTTTCTTTCCTTTTCATTCTGGCAAGTGTACAGACTTAAGTGTTTGTACACACACACATATATATATATATATATATATATATATATATATATATATATATATATATATATATATATATATAATATATGCTCCGGTTTCCTCCCACAGTCCAAAGACATGCCGGTTAGGTGGATTGGCGATTCTAAATTGGCCCTAGTGTGTGCTTGGTGTGTGGGTGTGTTTGTGTGTGTCCTGTGGTGGGTTGGCACCCTGCCCGGGTTTGGTTCCTGTCTTGCACCCTGTGTTGGCTGGGATTGGCTCCAGCAGACCCCCGTGACCCAGTGTTTGGATTCAGCGAGTTGAAAAATGGATGGATGGATGAATATTTATACATGTGTGAGTCCCTGTCTTGCACCCCAAAACAAAAGGCTGAGTCTCCATACTTTATCAACACCAGCTTTATTCAGCTTGAAACAAGAGCAGCAGTTATTTATTGTATCGGGATCTGCCACTCTCCTAAACCGAGACACAGCAATCAGGCAGAGTCGTGGCCAGGTTAGTGACCAAGTAATGCTATTCCCTGCATTTATAATGCCCTTTCATCACCCATCAACAACAGACGCTTATAGCGCAACAATTCGGTGAAGAAACAACTTGGCAAAATACAACTCGGCGACATCCTTTACTAGTCATTGTTTCTCAACCTTTAAGTATTTGCGAGTTTTCATAACAGTATTAATCACACCCTCCTAGCATTTTTTTGGAACTCTAATAAAATGTATTCCTATATTTTTTGCTGCCGATATACCGCTACGAGATTTATTATACCTACGTAACTTTTATCGACATTTATCTAACTCTATATTTATTTTTGTAGTATCAGAATGTAGTTTAAGTTAATTTGTTTTGGTTTCAATAGATGTATTTTTCATGTTTTCGATTCTTGTTTTCTTCTCTTCACATCTTCGTGCCCCCTTTTTTGTTACTTCGCGCCCCACAGGTTGAGAACCGCCGAGTTAGGTAACAGTTAGGTTCAAAGAGATTTTTAAATTATATTTAAATGACAACATGATTTAAAGTGTTGAAAATAAATTTATATAATTGACGAACAAACTTTATTCTACAGATGGAACAAACTCTATCTTACATTATCTTCTTTCTGCAACCAAAATTGCTAATTCTTTATATAAATTGTATTGATTGTAATCGTATGATAACATTATTTAGAATACAAAAGGTGACCTGCGTGTACGGCTTAAGGAATATCTTTTCTCTCAGCATATTGGGACTCTCATAAAGCAGGTGATTCTTTGGATTTTCCATATCAATAAAAAAAATCTCTTTATTACCTAACTGGTAAAGGATGCCGCCAAGTTGTCTTTTTGCCGAGTTGTCTGTCACCCAGTTGCCCCTGAATCAATCTATCTATCTATCTATCGATCGATCGATCGATCGATCGATAGATAGATAGATACTTTATTAATCCCAAGGGGAAATTCATATAGTGCCTTTCATATCTATCTATCTATCTATCTATCTATCTATCTATCTATCTATCTATCTATCTATCTATCTATCTAATCCTGCCTACTATACTAAAATCTATCTAATTTTAAATAGATATATTTGCCATTTTTCCCATCAATCCAAATTTAATAAGCCATAATCCATCCATCCATCCATTATCCAACCCGCTATATCCTAACTACAGGGTCACGGGGGTCTGCTGGAGCCAATCCCAGCCAGCACAAGTTGCAAGACAGGAAACAAACCCTGGGCAGGGCACCAGTCCACCGCAGATAAGCCATAATGACAAAGTGAAAACATTTTTTCAGAAAGGTTTTCCAATTTATTAGAAATTAAAAACTGAAATCTCCTATTCCTTTAAGTATTCAGACCCTTAAATTAGTATTGGCAACTATAGCTTTGAGTCTTTATGCAGGTGCAATTGTTACATTATGGACAGTGGGCACATAAACAAGCATGTGTTGCCTCCATGCAAGTAATATGATGCCATCCTTATTATGTCAGCTATTTAATGTTAGACAACTTGGATAGTCCCTTCAATGTGACATTAAATGGGTTCGATGTTACCATATACTACAACGTCAGTTGCAAAGAATTTGATTTGGTAAAGATCACTTGGATTAAATATCGATACAGATATGCAATTTAATGACTGGTGATTATTGTTCCCCAGCTATCCATGAATGACCAATTTGACAGACACCCATTTACACAAGTTCATAGAATAAGTGTATGAAGCTCTTACAGTTAACATGTTCAATTCATGCATGTCGGTCAATACTACCAAGAACTCTGGCACTCCTGGTTTCGACTAACCTATACTGAGTCAATTACAAGAGTAAACAGGGTGTGCAGAGTGTGACAAGTCAGATAAGATCCAAATGGCTTTGCATTTTAGAATGGAAAACAAGTGTGAGTCCACAGTAGGGAAGATTTAAAAAATGATTTATAAGCAGCAAGTACTTCTTTATCTAGATGTTTCCTGTCCTCAGCAGATATTGCCATACCAAACTATAATGGAGAAGGACAAAAGAGTTTCACTAACCCATCTGTACAAATGGGTTATCATATCCCATGACTCTCTGACCAACTGTTACTGTCTCAGAAAGGGAAGACACTGATGTGCTTTCTTGACCACAATGGATGTGCTAATTTCTTAAGCTTCACTAATGGAAAAGGGGTGGAGACAAGATCTTGAAACTGCCAATACTTCTACAGTCTGACCATTGATGTCGGTATAAAGGTGACACTTTACCAAGTCTGCCAGTCCTCCTTTAATTGCAGATTATTTAGGTTAAGCCATTTGTTGATTATCACCTCAGGGAACAAGGCTACCCTCCAAAAACAGCACAGATGAAGTAATAAAAACAAATATTCAAAAGCTTTGAGGAGTAAAGATTAACTGAGATCCTGAGACAAAACACAAGGCCCATTTGCAGACTCAAGTCATAGACTAATATTGACAATTCATGAATCAAACAATTTCAGGAATTTATTGTGTTGCCAGGATTAATATTTGGCTGTTTGTCGTTGCTGTATCCTGGAACTACTGTTTATTTTTTGTTTTCTTCCTTGTACATTGCAAGACCTCTGGTGACGACATGAACAGAAACAGAAGCTCCATTCCCATTCATTTTTCTTTGCAATTTCCAGGACAATACATATTTTAACAATGGGGATAGCAGAGGCATTCTTGCTTCCCCATTTATACATTTTACTTTTTTCATTGTGTTTATTTATGTCCACTTTTCTTTTTTTTAGACGTTTGGAATTCTAAAAGAACATCAGTTTATATACAGTATAAGAATTTGAGCTGGATAAAGTGCTTCTTCTGTATTTTACATGACTATTTTCTGTTATATTTATAAATAAATTCATTTTTATTCTATTATAAAATATTATGTTTTTGGGATTTTGTATTATTTCAAAAAACGGAATGGATTTGATGGATTCCTACGGAAGCCGAGAGAGGACATGCAATATCGTTATTTTTTTAAATTGTTTCCTCGAGATAATGGACTATTTTTATCGAGATCTCGAGAAAACAAACTTTGTTTTCTCGAGATAACGGAATCATTTTATCGAGATCTCAATAAAACAAAAGATCTTGTTTTCTCGAAATTATGAAATAATTGTATCTAACGTTTAATGTTCAGCTTATTGAAGCCACGTCCTGTTTGAAATGGTAGAAGAGCAGAACTGTATTTATCAGCGTGTCGCATTTTTGTTCAATCAAGGGCTGACACAGGCTGCATATGTTTATGCCTTAGTTTAGAAAATAATAACGTTAGTGTCCATCATTTAAGAAGATGGTTAGCAAGGCTTCAGCTGTACAGGTATCGCTATCTTAGCGAGATTGATGCCAGGAGCAAAGGTTAAGTTTCGTTTTCTCGAGATCGCGATAAAAAGTTCAAGTTCAGGTTCAAGCACTTTATTGTCATTGTGTAACACAACGAAATTACTTTTTGTGATAGCCCCAAGGTGCATTTAAAGAAAAGTCAAATAATTCCAAATATGTCATATACAGTGTTAAGTGATCAAGTAACCAGAGCAAATTATTATTGCTCAAAGTACAGCAGCATAAATTGTTATTGCACTGTTAATGAATAGTACATTACATATTATATATTGTATTACATTAGTATATTGTACATTACCAATATAGCTAATTGCACATGTTCAATTAAAAATGATCTGACTGAGGAGATTCAGAGTTTAGAAAGTTTATGGCAGATGGGGAAAAGGCTATTTTTTAATCTGTTTGTGCGTACATGGATTGACGTAAAGCGTCTGCCTGACGAGTGGAGCTCAAACAAAGAATTTCCAGGATGAGTTTTGTCCTTGAATGTTTTTGGCCCTTCTCACACAGCGAGTCTTATACAAGAGTTCGAGTGATGGCAGTTCATACCCAATAATGGCCTCTGCTGTTTTTACATTTAAAATTATTCCGTTATCTTGATAAAAACAAAGTTCGTTTTCACGAGATCTCAATAAAATTAGTCTGCTATCTCGAGGAGGCAATTTAAAAACATAAAGATATTGCATGTCCTCTCTCAGCTTCCGTAGATTTCTGACATTCATCAAATAAAAAATCTAATTGTATTTGTAAAGATATTTGTGGTCAGCATGCCCTTTCCCACATTGTGCATTTTATAATTACATATTTCCATCCATCCATTATCCAACCCTCTATATCCTAACTACAGAGTCATGGGGGTCTGCTGGAGCCAATCCCAGCCAACACAGGGCGCAAGGCAGGAAACAAACCCCGGGCAGGGCGCACACACACCAAGGACAATTTAGAATCGCCAATGCACCTAACCTGCATGTCTTTGGATTGTGGGAGGAAACCCACGCAGACATGGGGAGAACTTACAAACTCCACGCAGAGAGGACCTGGGAAGTGAACCCGGGTCTCCTAACTGCGAGGTAGCAGTGCTACCCACTGCTTCACCATGCCACCCTAATTACATATTTGAAAATATCAAGTAATTGACTAAATGCGCACTCTTCAGCATCCTTAACACAGAACATCTCCAAAATGAGTTTAATAAACAGTAAATACAAGGAAGAGAAAATATGGGAAAGCTTAAAGTATCGAATAAAAGAGGAAATGATAAACCCACTGGTCATCTTGGACTTCTTCTAACACGTCCTTAATCCTTTCTTATCAGATTGGGTTCCTGCTGTACTTCCCCTCTTAGAACACAGTAAAGCACACAACCTTCTCATCTTCAAAATCTCCTCTCCACTCTGCCTTATCTCCTTTCCTCCTGCCAGTTGAGCCCTTGTCCTATTCTATACCCCTGTCTATAAGATCAAAATGGCTTTTTCAGCCCCATGATCGTTCCGGGGGATCACTTCTTACCCCTCTGAAACTAATTCCAAGTCAGGTGCTGTCCCCCAGTGTGACCATGAATGCTGGACAACACCTCCCCTTATTAGCTCTTAATGTCTCTGCAATCTCTAACATAATATTAAGGCTAAGAAAATCATGGCAATCCTTCTATAACGTAAGAAGTGTCATTGTGTGATGTCTGCTTCATATGCTGGCCAGTTGCAAAACAGGTTGTTTAAAATAATGATTTTCAAGATGAAGATGAAGCTTTTACTGACCACATGAAGAATACTGAAAGGACTAGCAAACATCAGAAGCCAGAAAAGTAATTCGAACCCGGCAACAAAACCAAAAATGAGGTTCAAAATTTGAAGTCAAAACAACAAAGGGGTGAGATTTTAAATATAATTCAAGAGTCATTTCCTTATCTACAATAAAGATGCCTGGTAAATGAAAAGTATTCAGCTGCAGTCAGGACAGTTTTAGGCCTCTGACACATACAAGCACTTTAGACACTGTGAGGCCCGGAACCTCTTTATATTCATGTGAGAAACACGACAATGTTTATTTTTACCTCTTGTATAACTGTACAATTAAATAACTCCAGTAGACTCTTTTAATGTGATCTGATGCTTTACCTAGACAATTGATTAATTTTATTTTTTTCACTCAATTTATGTTGACTTCTGAAAACATATATACAGTCATATGAAAAAGTTTGGGAACCCCTGTCAGCCTGCATAATAATTTACTCTCGTTTCAACAAAAAAAATACCAGTGTTATGTCTTTCATTTCCTAGGAACATCTGAGTACTGCGGTGTTTTCCGAACAAAGATTTTTAGTGATGCAGTATTTAGTTGTATGAAATGAAATCAAATGTGAAAAACTGGCCGTGCAAAAATGTGGGTCCCCTTGTAATTTTGCTGATTTGAATGCCTGTCACTCCTCAATGCTGATTACTTACAACACCAAATTGGTTGGATGAGCTCATTAATCCTTGAACTTCATAGATAGGAGTGTCCAATCATGAGAAAAGGTATTTAAGGAGGTCAATTGCAAGTTGTGCTTCCTTCCCTTTGATTCTCTTCTGAAGAGTGACAGACAGCATGGGATCCTCAAAGCAACACTCAAACGATCTGAAAACAAAGATTGTTCAGTCTCCTGGTTTAGGGGAAGGCTACAAAAAGCCATCTCAGAGGTTTAAACTGTCAGTTTCAAGTGTAAGGAATGGAATCAGGAAATGGAAGGCCACAGGCACAGTTGCTGTTAAACACAGCAGGTCTGGCAGGCCAAGAAAAATACAGGAGCGGCATATGAGCAGGATTATGAGAATGGATACAGACAACCCACAGATCACCTCCAACAATCTGCAAGAACATCTCGCTGCAGATGGTGTATCTGTACATCGTTCTACAATTCAGCGCAATTTGCACAAAGAACATCTGTATGGCAGGGTGATGAGAAAGAAGCCCTTTCTGCACTCACGCCACAAACAGAGTCGCTTGTTGTATGCAAATGCTCATTTAGACAAGCCAGATTCATTTTGGAACAAAGTGCTTTGGATTGATGAGACAAAAATTGAGTTATTTGGTCAGAATAAAAAGCACTTTGCATGGTGGAAGAACAACACCGCATTCCAAGACAAACACCTGCTACCTACTGTCAAATGTGGTGGAGGCTCCATCAGGCTGTGGGGCTGTGTGGCCAGTTCAGGGACTGGGGCCCTTGTTAAAGTCGAGTGTCAGATGAATTCAACCCAATAGCAACAAATTCTTCAGGATAATGTTCAAGCATCAGTCACAAAGTTGAAGTTACGCAGGGTTGGATATTCCAACAAGACAATGACCCAAAACACAGTTCGAAATCTACAAAGGCATTCATGGCAGAAGGAGAAGTACAACGTTCTGGAATGGCCGTCACAGTCCCCTGACTTGAATATCATCGAAAATCTATGGGATGATTTGAAGCAGGCTGTCCATGCACGGCAGCCATCAAATTGAACTGAATGGGATAGATTTTGTATGGAAGAATAGTCAGAAATACCTCCATCCAGAATCCAGACATTCGTCAAAGGCTATAGGAGGCATCTAGAGGCTGTTAGATTAGCAAAAGGAGGCTCAAGTAAGTATTGATGTCATATCTCTGTTGGGGTGCCCAAATTTATGCACCTGTCTAATTTTGTTATGATGCATATTGCATATTTTCTGTTAATCCAATAAACTTAATGTCCCTGCTGAAATACTACTGTTTCCATAAGGCATGTCAGATAGTAAAAGGAAGTTGCTACTTTGAAAGCTCAGCCAATGATAAACAAAAATCCAAAGATTTAAGAGTGGTTCCCAAACTTTTTCATATGACTATGTATATATATATATATATATATATATTGTGGAGGACTACCGGCTTTCCATGCGGTCCTCACCCCAGGCGCTAGGAGGAGCTCTCCCGACAGCAGGATCATGCCCGAGGTCCAGCAGGGCCTCATGGACTTTGTAGTATTTTTACACAGCCCTGCTGGATACCTTGGGGGCCACCAGGAGTCGCTGTGGGGGGACTTATGGGCTCTGTCGTGCCTTATGACCCGGGAGTACGTCACGGTCACGTGACAGGAAGGAACAACGTGCTCCCGGGGTGAAGAAAAGGACTGTTTGCCCTGACCCGGAAGGAATAATGAACTGTGGTCTGTTGGGACAGGAACACCTCCAAGTCAGGGGCTATAAAAGGGCGGTGCCTCGCTACAGACGATGAGCTGAGCTGGGAGGTAGAGGAGCAAGTGTCTGGGCGAGGAGGAGTGTTTGATTATTATTATTATTATATTGTATATGAGTAGTGTGGAGGGTGCTTTGTGCACATTGTGTGAAGAAATAAAAGAGGTCGTGGACTTTTACCTGGTGTCTGGAGTTGTACCTGAGGGTTCAAGGGTGCACTACTGGCCCCAACTGCCACAATATATATATATATATATATACCTATTAAAAAAGACACACACACTCTATGGTTTTGTTTCAGATGCAGAACTGAGAGACCTCGCTAGTTTAGAAGTTTATTAAATGCTGAATACACAGGCCTCAAAACTACTTAATCCACTGGTTTGAGAGCAGGAACTAAAAGGAATTAAAATTGACATGAAGGGCATGTAATGTAGGCGTCAGTATAGTTTTGGCAATGACACAAGTATTCATTTTCACAAATGTTTGCTGCTTCAGCACTTTTAGATCTTTTTGTCAGATGTTTCTATGGTATACTGAAGTAGAATTACAAGCATGTCATAAGTTTCAAAGGGTTTTATTGACAATGACATGAAGTTTATGCTCAGAGTCAATATGTGTATTGTTGGCTCTTCTTTATTTTTCAAGACCTCTGCAATTCACCCTGGCATGCTGTCCATCAACTTCTAGGCCAAATCCTAACTGATTGCAGCCATTTCTTGCATCATCAATGCTTGGAGTTTGTCAGAATTGGTGGGTTTTTGTTTGTCTACTCGCCTCTTCACCACAAGTTCTCATTGGGATTAAGGTCTGGGGAGTTTCCTGGCCATGGACCCCAAAATGTTGATGTTTTGTTCCCTGAGCCACTTAGTTCTCGCATTTGCCTTATGGCCCGGTGCTCCATCATGCAGGAAAAGGCATTGTTGGTCACCAAACTGATCTTGGGTGGTTGAGAGAAGTTGCTCTCGGAGGATGTTTTGGTCCCATTATCCTGCTTCACAACAGGGGTGGTATTAGGCAAGTAATCAGGAATGCCTGGTCTTTGACAGACATAGTGCTCAGAGTTCTGTCCAAAGAGTTCAGTTTTTGTCTCATCAGATCAGATTATTGTTTTCCTGATGTTCTCTTGATCCTTTAAATGTTCTTGTATATTTTTTTACACAACAGTAGCTCTGCCATAAACACCTAACTGACGGAGTGCCGCCTATGACAGGTTCTCCTATCTCGGTAAAGGACTTCTGAAACTCTCTTTGAGTAATCACCGGAGTCTTTGTCACATCCTCAACCAAGGTGATTCTTCCCCAGTTAATCAGTTTGGCCAACTCTACGTAAAGTCCCGATGGTTACAAACTTAGTCCATTCCACAACTTTTGAGGTTACTCTTCTCCCGGGAGCACTCAAAGCTGTATTATCAATTTGCCCCGATCTATGCTTCTCCACAATTTGAGGTCTACTGAGACATTCATAGATTTCTTGGCTTGGTTTCTCTCCTGACATGCACTATGACTTATGGAGCATATACTGTATACATAGGTGCATGTGTGCCTTTCTAAATCAATAAAGTGGACTCCCAGCAAGTTGTAGAAACATCTCAAGGAGAATTAGAGCAGAAAGGACACACCTGACCTCAATCGGGGGTACAAAGAGTCTAATATATGCATGCATGAGAGATTTCAGTTTTTGAAAGACCTTTCAGAAAACATGTTTTCACTTTGTCATTACGGGTTATCAAGTGCAGATGTACAACACAATAAAGTATGCAGAAACTGAAAAGGGTTCTAAATACTTTCTGAAAAAAGTGACAGTTACTTTAACTTAAAAATTGATTTATCCATCCTTCCGTCCATCTGTACATGTATACACAATCCACATTTCAACATATCTGTTGATTCTCACTTTTTGAACAGTAATAATCTGCATTTTTGTGTGTCTTTTTGTGACTTTTATTTGTTTTTCTTGTTTGCTTCTGATAGACAAGTTCTTTGGTCTACAGAAACAGGCTTAGCAACTTCACAAGCAAATAATCCAGTCTGTTTTTTGAGGGTTTTTAGTGTTCTGTAAGTAGAACTGCTGAGAAAAAACAGATTTAGCAAACAACAGAGCATGATGGGAGATTAGTTCCTGGCCAAGTGTTTGCAAACAGAAACATAAGGATACTAATTTGTATAAGGATACTATGGAAAATGTCAGAGCACAAACTACACAGAATGAAGCTGCTTATGGAGCCAGTAACAACAAAGATAGGTGTTGAGTTTGTGTATTAAATGTTAAAAATAAATACGTGATGAATTTGCAAGTTTTGTATTTATTGAAGGGTGAAATCACTCTGATCGTCACATTAGAGGACAAACACACCAACCCTATAATGCGTATTTGACAACCACTAGTCATTTATTTATATGCTGCACATTTACTTTTTTGGCTGATTCCTTTATCCAAAGCAACTTACAACATTTATAACACAGTTGGTTTAATTGGTTTTCCAATTGAAGCACATGCAGGTCAAGTGACTTGCTTATGGTCAAGCAGTGTCAATACTGGGATTTGAGCCCACAACCTCAGGATCTGAAGTCCAAAACCTTAACCACTACACCACACCTCAGTTTCTGCCATTTCTGGAGAGACATACAAGTTGTCATTCCTAGATGGTCATTTCCATTCAACCAATCAGCTGCAACGCAAGCATCTGATGTACTAAAGTAGCGACTGTGCAAGAAGACGTGCAAAATGAATCATTTGAAAAAAAAATTCCTTCATATTAAATGAGAAGAGACAGATACCTAATCCTTTGTTTTTATGGAACAGTACATATTCCCCCTATGCCTATGTTGGTTCATTCAGTTTAAACAATGACTCTGAATTATCCCAGAATATGCACAAGCATGATCTGAGAATAGACTTGCGGGACAGCTTACTGTCTAATGCTGCAACTCGATAATGGGCGCCCTGCTTCAGAAAGGTGAGAAGTTTTGGTTTTAAATTCTGAGAAAATTAGATGATGATTTACAGAAAATGCATATTCAGGAAAACCAGATAAATAGATAGAAAGGGAGGGCACTATAAACAGATAGATAGATAGATAGATAGATAGATAGATAGATAGATAGATAGATAGATAGATAGATAGATAGATAGATATGAAAAGAACTATATAAAATATAGTGTGGTCCCCGGCTGGGGCTGGAGCCCGGCCGGGACGCCCAGGAGGACAAGAGGAGGGCTTGTGCCTCCTCCAGACCGAGAGGGGGCGTCCGTCCTGGTTATACTGGAGGCCTCGGGTAGAGGGCTTGGAAGCCCAGCCCTGTTGGGGCCCGTGGCCACCGCCAGGCGGCGCCCTAGTGCCTTATTATCCCGGGAGCCCGGCACTTCCGCCACACCAGTAAGTGCCGGGGGGAAGACGACAGGGGACACCCAGACGGCTTCCCGATGCACAGCCGGCACTTCCGCCACACAGGGTTGTGTCCGCGGGAGATTGCCGGGAAGCAGCTGGAGCCCATCCGGGTTCCTATAAAAGGGGCCGCCTCCCTCCGGTCATTAGTGGAAGTCAGGTGGAAGAGGACGGAGCTGGAGTGAGGACTGGAGGCGGCCAGGAAGAAAAGAGGCACAGGACTGTGTGGCCTGGACATTGGCGGAATCGGTGCAAGAGGCACTGGGGTTTGTGCACGTCCAATTTGTAAATAGTATTGTAAATAAACAGTGTGTGGTGGAGCCAATGATGTCTGTCTGTCTGTGTCCGGGTCCAAGTTCACAATAGATATAAAAGGCACTATATAATAGATAGATAGACAGACAGACATGAAAGACACTATATAAAAGATAGATAGATAGATAGATAGATAGATAGATAGATAGATAGATAGATAGATAGATAGATATGAAAAGCATGATAGATAGATTTGAAAGGCACTATATAATATATAGATAGATAGATTTGAAAGGCACTATATAATAGAGAGATTTGAAAGCACTATATAATATATAGATAGATAGATTTGAAAGGCACTATATAATAGCTAGATAAAATGTTATATACTGTATTTCTATACTGTTTTTGCATTTAGTACTCAGATATATCTTATTTGACTGACCACTGACCTACAGTATAAAAAAGTTAAATTCTAAATCAATATATGGTACATCACTTCTAGTGATTTTTTTGAGATGATGACACAACATTATAAAGTTTTTTTTTTGTTCTTTGTATGGTGCATCAATAACAATTCAATAGCACCTCAATAAAGGACCATGAACCGAGCCTGTCCCCAGTGCACACATTGGGCCTGCTGTTAATTTAAGAACCTGTGTGGTTACATACTATGTTTTACTGGTTTTAATGCGCATTGCTTTTGTTTTGCCATCTTTTAAAGACTAAAGCCACTTTCCATCTATAGCATGGGCCATTGCATTGTCCTTATTTTAGGATAATATAAAGTTTATGGTTATTTTCAACATGGAGGTCCTAATATATACCCTGCTATATTTTCAGACAAAGTGTACCCATACAATGATAAATGTCTCTACTATCTACAGTATATATATAGATAGATAGATCTTTATATACTGTATTTAGAGAAAATATTAATATACTTTGTACAGGATATTAACTTAATTCCATATACAATACATTATTTTGGTTAAACTAGAATATTTTACATTAAAAATTACCCCCTCAAAGCCCAATCCTTATTTATGTTAAGGTTAATTTCTATTTTATTTTTAGGAACTGTTAAACTTATTTTAATAAAAGTTTTAAAGAACTGAGTATCCTATTTTATGGTGTTAAAAAGAATAGTTTTAAAATCTGTTTATTTTTTTAGCAAATTAATGCATTGCATACCACTTTGTTAAATTACAACTTACATATGTATTCCTTTAATTGGCATGGCATTAGCATAGTCAAAACTCTCCTGACCAAAGTGACAGAGATTTTACTCTTTTACTAAGGTGGCAGCACATTCTGATTATTGACCAATCAAGGTCATCCATTTAGAAGCAGCTGGTTCAAATTGCCCCAGTAACTGACACCCAAACATAAGAAGTGAGAAATGACAGCTGACATAATTAAGATAGCAGAATTTGGTGGAGATGAAGACTTACAGCCAAAATGGGAGCTAGAACTAAACATGTGAGCTACCACTCACCATTAAATGAAAAAGCATTTAATATGGTGCCTTGGAGGACAGATGTGCATTTTGGCTGGACAAGAAATTTACTGCTTGCTCAGCCAGAACAATTTAAGGGATGGAACAGCCGATTCTGGAGGCCAGGAGCAGTACCATCTCTTATGCGACAGGTGGCAGTGGTCCTCTCAAGGCCTCCCAGTTTGGACACCCGCAGGGGTACATGGGAGTTGGAGTCCAGACGTACAGACCTGTCAGGGTCCCTGGGTGCCGTTAGAGGGCACTGTAGGGGGAGGATCTCTCTGGTTTCTACCTGACCCAGAAGTGCATCCAATAGGGAACACTATGGTACTGGAAGCATTCCTTTTTGTGCTTAGCAATATATTCTGTCCTGACATTATTAAAAGGTAATAAGGCTGTAAATTGAACAGAGCTATTTCCTTGGACTATTGTGAGTTACAGGGTGTTGGAAATAAATTGGATTTATTAGGAAGACTGTAGTTAGCTTTAACAAGTAAAAAGATAAGCCTTGAATGATCTGCTGTGAACGTGGAAAAACAGTATTTGAATGTCTTATATATAATATATTTGGAAATATACTTTTCTAAAAAGGTGACAAATAAAGATAAAGAGTTGGTGTATCACCATAGTGACCTCATGTAACTGAAAAAAAGGAACATTCAATAATTGTGGAGATGTTATCTCGGACGTGATTTCAGGACAGAACTGGAAAGAAGATGCTTAATTCCAAAGTTATTTGGTCATGTGGCAGGAAGGGGCGGGTCCAGACAGACAGACAGTGGAAGTGTTGAAGGAGGAGAAGAGAAGGCATTAGAATGCAGCGCCAACCCCTACTTCAGTGGGTATTTACCAAAACCAAAGCCCTTAAGTTGCCTTCTATCCACATGCATGTGAGACTTGTTACAACATATGAATAAAAATATCCATCCATCCATCCACGCTATATCCTAACTACAGGGTCACAGAGGTCTGCTGGAGCCAATCCCAGCCAACACAGGGTGCAAGGCAGGAAACAAACCACCGCAGTAAATAAAAATGTTTCATTATATTTTCGATATAAGCATTAAAATATATATAATTGAACTATAGATATTGTATGTCACATTATATTCAAAGATATATTCACGTATTTTGGTTATATTACAATATATCAGTTTCATGAGGGCTGTGCTTGACAAATGAACCATTTTATCCAGGGAAGAATTTGTTTCAAATGAAATTGGCTCTTTGTGCTCTGAAAATGTTCCTAATATGTGGACAAAGCAGAAATCTTTAATGTGCAGTAAGTGAACTAGCAGGATACAAACACATCAAGAAAGCCTGAAATTAGCGTGTGTTAATGAATGCAGGAAGAGTTATTGAAGTATTTCACAAATCTGTTATCGTCTATTCATGATTATTTATGCATCCTGCTGTAGCAATTTTAAATTAATGTTGAATGAATCAACTTTTAATCATCTTTACAACATTTCAATGGTGATATCTCCTGTCATTATATGGAGACTTTAAACCCAGAGCTAGAGAGGTATTGCAGATGACGGATGGGACACTTGCACTTCAGACAGCCATGACAAAGGGTTGGCATTTAAAAAACACATAAATGTTTGCTTTCTTATCTTACTCCAGCGATTCTCAAACTTTCGTATTTCGTGCCCCCGTCCCAACCCCCTTTCTACCTGGAATAATTCTGCACCCCCTGCATAATATAAGATAGATGAGAATAACCCATGACACAACTAACAAAGGTATGATACTCATGCGGTGTCGCGGTATCCTATAATTTTTACTTCCATAAGATTTGCATGTGTTCGGCTAACTTCGATGACATTTTTATTTAAAGTGCTTTAAAAATTGTTAAAATACCTTGTGTGGTTTTTGGTAGTAATTCTAATCCCAAAAACAAAGAATAAATTATTTATTCTTATTTAATTATTTTTTATGTAAAGAAATGATTAAATATGTTTCAATTTTTAAAAATCTCGTAAACGAAGACACCGATGAAGTCAATCTACATGAGACGAACGTATTTTCGTCTGACAAATATTATACCGCTTTTAGTTGTATCATGAAAATGACCCAATACGCAGTAAATTATTTAACTCAATTTTACAATATTGTCTACACTGCCAATGTGGTGCAGTCGCGCCACATTATCACCTGATCTATTGTTACCCGAATGTTCGCGACAGATACCGATACGACTATCAAAACAGCAGCAGCAGTGCTGCTCGTCAGTTAGTCATTAGATCTATGCCTTAGAAGTGTTTTATTTTAATTTTAGTTATAATGCATTCGTTGTGATTATATACTTGCAAATTTAAATTTGAAATAAAAATGTAAAAATTGAATTTTGATGTCTTGTTCATTTATTCGAATCCCCTTCTCTTGGACAGCTTCAACACCCCCCCAGGAGGGCGCGCCCCACAGTTTGAGAACCGCTGCCTTACTCCATGTAGTGAGAAGTCAAGCAAAATGACACCTTTTATTGGCTACCTGAAAAGATTACAATATGCAAGCTTACGAGGCAACTCAGGCCCCTTCTTCAGGTGAGATGTAATACAGAAACTGGAGTTCCCTGTGCTTATATAGACAGCAGGACAGATACAGCCTTGGAAAACATTTAAGTGAGACATCTTAGATGTAAAAAATTAATAGGCCTCTTCAGATGTCTTCTTAAATGTTTTCTTATGTTGTATCTGTCCTGCTGTCTATATAAGCACAGGAAACTCCAGTTTCTGTATTACATCTCACCTGAAGAAGGGGGCCTGAGTGGCATCGGAAGCTTGCATATTGTAATCTTTTTAGTTAGCCAATAAAAGGTGTCATTTTGCTCGACTTCTCACTACATTCATAATGGCTAACACGGTAGAACAACCGAACACTATTACCTTACTCCAGGTACTTCCACTAGTTAGTTATTTAAAAAGAGTCGCGACCTTTAACATTTTTTCCCAGGAAGGAAGAAGGGAAAGCTGGGTAAAGTGGATGTCCTTTTCATTTAAGAGGGAGTGCTGCCTTGATTGCAAAATACAATTGCTGGTAAATAATTGTGCTTTAAGGGCGGCACGGTGGCGCAGTGGTAGCGCTGCTGCCTCGCAGTTAGGAGACCCGGGTTCGCTTCCCAGGTCCTCCCTGCGTGGAGTTTGCATGTTCTCCCCATGTCTGCGTGGGTTTCCTCCGGGCGCTCTGGTTTCGTCCCACAATCCAAAGACATGAGGTTAGGTGGATTGGCGATTCTAAATTGGCACTAGTGTGTGCTTGGTGTGTGGGTGTGTTTGTGTGTGTCCTGCGGTGGGTTGGCACCCTGCCCAGAATTGGTTCCTGCCTTGTGCCCTGTGTTGGCTGGGATTGGCTCCAGCAGACCCCCGTGACCCTGTATTCGGATTCAGCGGGTTAGAAAATGGATGGATGGATAATTGTGCTTTTTGATTATTTTATATTAGTGGTAGAATTAGGAGAAATTACTCACATTAGTGGAAGATAAGTAACAGTATCTGCCGTTGACCCTCATTTTAGCTTATCAAAAACTAACCATAGGTTACAAAAATGGCTAATACTTTTTTTTATGCAAAAGTTAAATTATAAAAAATATTGTAGCAAGAAAAAGATAAATGTTAAAAAATGAGAAAAGAAACATGTAGAATTACCATCAGTTTTTTGTTAGGTGCTAAAAATGGCATGTTAGGAAACATAACACTTGGCAAACGCTTGTTTCGCATTGTTCAGGTATTACATTCTCAGGCGTGTCAATAAAGCAAACTATTGTGTTCAAAACAAATTATAGCATTTAGCACCTTATAATCTGTCTTACCCTTCACACCCTGTAATAAATGCTTTAGAAAAAAGGCGCAGTGTAGTTGTTTTAATGACTTCTCTTTTAGACTTCTGTATCATTATTTAAACATGTAATAATTTGCCAGTGATTAGCTACTTATTGAAGAGCGGCATGATGTCGCAGTGGGTCGCACTGTCATCTCACGGGTTTAGCTTCCTAGTTTGGAATGTAGCACTCAAATGTTCTTGGAGTTTGCGGGTTCTCCTTGTATCTGTGAGTTTTCCTTCCAAATCCCCAAACATGTGTAGGTTACATGAAATAGCAATGTATAAATGTATAAATTGGAAGGACAGACTTAGGCTCCCTGTCACTTTAAATTGGACAATGAAGGTTTGAAAAAGTCATGTTATTGTTTCTAATATATCACAATAATTTAAGAATGTGAGGTGGTAAGGTAACAAGAAATGATTGGCGTTATTTTAATTAAATGACTGAGGACTATTCATGGACTGGCATCCCGACCAGAATTGAACAAAAATCCTTAACCCAGCCCGGGAGGAGAGTGCAATGGATAGTCTGAGAGAAATGAGCACCCTTAAATATTTTCTCCACCAGTACACTAGATGGCAGCATTTCTGGGTTGGGATTCCCACACGGATACCTGCAGGGCATGCTGGGACTCTTGGACTCTGTCGGGGCCTCCAGGGGGAGCTGCCAGGATTGACAATTCCTGCTTTTAGAGACTTTTGTTCGACCTGGAAGTGATTCCAACAGGCTCTGTCCTGTCTAAGATAAAAGGAGACACTTGATCTCAGTCAGGCGAGTTGAAGTTGAGTATCGAGTATGGTCAAAATTCACCTGGGAGGTGTGGAAGAGATGAAAAAACTGAGAGAAAGAATTGTATTGTCTTTATGTCACTTTTGAGACCTATTGGAAAGATATTTGTGAGATTAAATCTTTTATTATAACTGGGACTTGTGTCTGGGGTTTGGGGTGCTGCAGTGCCCCCTAGTGTGCACATGCTATGTAATGTGATCGGGTATTCTGAAATTGCTTGATGAAGCCTTTATGTACTCTATATATATATATATATATATATATATATATATAAAATCCTAAGCCTAAAAGTGCAATGATTTTATGCAACGATCTTATGTAACATTTTTTTGTCACGCTTTAAATCAAGTTTATTTTAAAACCTACATATATATGCTTCGCATCATTCTTTTCAGAATGTACCAAACTTTAATGTGATGTTGTTAGGTTTTCAGATTCTTATTCTGTTTTTAAATTATAAACTGAAAAATATCAAGAACTCACGTCCCACGAGAAGATACTTTGTGCCAAGAGATTTAACCATGCCTGGGGCTGAAAATAAAAGACAAAGAGTAGGACAGCTGGTGTACGGGCTTTTAAACATTCAAAGCGCCGTGCAAGATGCTGATCACGTGTCACGGAAGCAGCAGCAAGCCAGCAGCTGATCGAGCAAAGAGGAGGTTAAAAAAAAACTGTATTTGTTTCCTATTGTATCACCGTTAAGCGGGGGGGGTCTTCACAATGTGTGCGGCAGAGATACGAAGTGACTGGCATATAGAGCAGGCCAGGAGGGTTGGTGAGCAAAGCAAGCAGGGGGCAAACCCCCTAGTGTATATATATATATATATATATATATATATATACATATATATATATACTGTATATACTGTATATGGACAACGAAATACCAAAACAAAAGAAGTATAAGTATTGTGGCAATTCAGTGAATAACAGTAGCCTGTGAGGAGGTCTATACATATATATATACATATATAGTGGTGAGTGGCTGGGGCTGCTGCCCAGCCGGGATGCCCAGGAGGACCAGAGGAGGGCTTGCACCTCCTCTAGACCACGCTTTGGGGGCGCCCTGGACCACAGCACTTCTGCCACACCCAGAAGTGCTGGGGGGAAGAGGACCGGGGACACCCAGGCTGCTTCCAGGTGCGCAGCCGGCACTTCCGCCACACAGGGGAGTGCCGGCAGAAGAGTGTCGGGAAGCACCTGGAGCACATCCAGGTGTGTATATAAGGGGCTGCCTCCCTCCATTCGAAGGCTGGAATCGGGTGGAAGAAGGACGAAGTCTTGGAGGAGAGGAGTGGCAGCAGCCAGAAGAGAAAGGCCAGGACTTTGGGGTGAAGTGGGTTGTGTGCACTTTATTGCTGTAAATATTAGTAGTGTAAATAAACGTGTGGTGGTGCTTTGAAACATGTCTACCTGTCTGTGTCCGGGACGCGTTCCACAATATACTGTATATAAAACAAAGCCGATTTTAGGACAAACTAGACTAGGCCACACCACTTTTGCCAAAGTTGATAGGATGAACTTAGTCAGAAATGGATTATCCTGAAATCAATGTGGAGCTCCCAAGACAAACTGATTTGTCTTAGTCTAGACTGGTTTGGCCTGCAATTGCAGTTTCCTAGGCCAAATGAATTCATCCTATTGCACTTCAGCCAAACTGATGTGTCCGAGTCTAAACTAGTACTACAGTAGTTTGTCCTAAAATCAGGTTTGGTCGGTAACATATATACTAGAGATGTTCAAAAAGTTTCTGCACTCTTACGTTTTCGCTGGAGTGGGAGGAGTAGTAATTGGGCATTAAAAAGTTGGTATGACGCTGGGAAAATTGCATTGTAAAGTAAGGTGAGTATGTAGAAAAGTGATGTAGTTTGTTTTTGAAATTCTTAATAAATAGAGTTAAATAAAAATACATAAACTTTTTGAATGTCCCTCGTGTTTCATTTATGTGAGGTAGATTGCCCAGAGGGGACTGGGTGGTCTCTTGGCCTCGGACCCCCTGCAGATTTTTTTTTTCCAGCCGTCTGGAGTTTTTCTTTGTTTTTTCTGTCCACCCTGGCCATTGGACCTTACTCTTATTCTATGTTAATTAATGTTGACTTATTTTATTTTCTTACTGTGTCTTTTATTTTTCTATTCTTCAATATGTAAAGCACTTTGAGCTACTGTTTGTATGAAAATGTGCTATATAAATAAATGTTGTTGTTGTTGTTGTTGTTGTGTACATATATATATAAAAATATACTGTATATATATGGCATATTTAAAATATATGTATATATGTGTGAGTATGTCTGTTTGTGTGTGTGTGACATCTAAGCTCTTTGGACATTTTCATTTTGGTTCAGAATGACACAAGGAGGTTCCCCTTCCTATTATACATAGACCTGATTTTATAAAGCACGTTATATTTGTAAAACATTTTTAATATTGTGAAATTAATGTAAACGATGCTTCTTTAAAAAATGGTATCATTTTACCTTAATGAAAAGGAATTCCTGGGATAGAATGATCAACCATTTTGCGGAAACTAAAAATCAACTTTCAAAATATGTTGCATGATGTTTTTAGTTTCATCACTTGTAGTTGAATTATTGAAAAATACAGAGACGTTAAAATTTCCCTTATTTTTTATTAAAGCATATATAAATCAAAACATGCATTAAAACAATTGTACCAGTTTATTTTTTTTTCAGGTGAGTAGATTTAATAAACTAAAAAATGCACATTCTATTGTACACTGTTACCTAAACATCAAAAAAAAAGTTAAAAGTAATCCAAAACAATAGACGCACGCTTATTAAAACTTCATAATTAGATCTTACACAACTTGTGATTTTCTGCCTGATTAAAGTCTTTGGGCCCCAAGCAAGCAAAGCAAGCCTTTAAGAAAAATGAGGCTTGTTAATATGTGAAAGTTTACAAACTCACAGAGGCGTTGGTAATGTACTTTCATTTCATTTGGTGATGTTATAACGCCGACAGTCCCGGCCGTGCAGACTTTGCTACTTTGTTAGCTGTTGATGCCTGCCTCCTATAAATCACTCAGTTGCTTCATTTGTCCAGAGGTAAAAAGGTGTAGTTTGCTGATGACACACACATTATGTGGAAGGCTATTGTTTTCCAAGCGTGAGACTCGGTAATGTTACGAGTGATGGCTTGTTAATGTGAATAGATTTAAATCTGAAATATTCACACTTTTGTGAGCTTCCAGCTATCATGTAGGGTTGGCTGGAATCTTCATTAAAGCTGTCCCCTTAATGGGAATAATGCATTTTATCTGTGGCAATTATTTTTGTGCTGGCTTTTTAAATGATTTATAGCTGGCCAACTACTTTAACACATTAAAAATTAGCCGAAGGCTGTTGACTTTTTCATATGCAAAGCTGCTAAAAAAGATGAAAAATGGAGAACTGGAACCACCAAAGTGCTACCAGGTATTATTATTAGTTATCACTCTTGTTCTATTCTATAAAGATTATGTGGTGCATGATGCGCCCGAGGTGTTTCATGCATTCCTGTCTGGTGAGTGCAGACACTTCAGATGTTCTGAGATATATACTAAGCATTAATTTGGAGACAGTTTATCAAGTGCAAAGCTCGTATTTCAAAGCAATGCTGAGACACCCACGCTCATACATGTTTTACATATTTGACTTTATGTTGCTGACAGTTCTTCGTTTTGTACTATTAATAAGGCCCTGCCATAATTCATAAACCGCTCCCGTTGCAGCTACACCGGATAGCACTCTTTTAAGTTTTTTGCTCATGGCACTAAACTTTTTTGAACCCTATTTGTCAGCTTGTGTGTTCCCACAATGTTTTCCTTTGTAGCAATTTGTAACCAGGGCAGGAGCGCATTTCTGTAACAAGCCCACTTCTGCCTTGACTTTGTCTCCAGACTTACACATTAATCAGGTGCCATTCAGATTTATGGAAGCATTCAGAAGTTGACCATATCTCTTTACATTCATAGACAACTAACTTACTAGTGTTTCTCCGAAAGCAAACTACCTGAAGGAACAAATACGGCACCTTCAGAAAGTGTTCAGGCCATTTAATTTTCTACACATGTTGTCATGTTGCAGCCTTATGCTAAAATCCCTTAAGTTATTTTTTCTCATTTTATCAATATCTCAGAATGACAAATCAAAAATAGTATTTTAGGAATTTTTGTAAACTTCTTCAAAATAAAAAACGGAAATATTGACACAGGTATTTAGCTCCTTCCCTTAGCACCTTTTTTTTTTTTTGGTGAAGCCCCTTTGGCAGCCATTCCAGTGTGGAGTCTTCTTTGGTCCGAAACAACAAGTTTCCCTCACTTGGACTTGTGGATTTTCTGCCATTCTTCTCTGCAGATCCTCTCAAGCTCTCTCAGGATGGATGGAGAACATTGATAGACAAGTATACTGCTCAAAAAAATTAAAGAGACACTTTGAAAACACATCAGATCTCAATGGGAAAAAAATCCTGCTGGCTATCTCTACTGATATGGACTGATGTGGTAGTGTTAGGAACAAATGGATGGCAGCAACATCGTTTGATGGAAATGAAAATGATCAACCTACAGAGGGCTGAATTCAAAGACACCCCGAAAATCAAAGGGAAAAATTATGTGGCAGTCAGGCAGGCGAGTCTATTTTGGCGAAATTTCATTGCAGCAACTTCAAATCGTACTCAGTAGTTTGTATGGCCTCCATGTGCTTGTATGCATGCCTGACAACGTCCTAATGAGACGACGGATGGTGTCCTGGGGGATCTCCTCCCAGATCTGGACCAGGGCATCACTGAGCTCCGGGACAGTCTGAGGTGCAACCGGTGTTGGATAAACCTAAACATAATGTCACACCCAGAGGTGTTCTACTGGACTAAGGTCAGGCAAGCAGAGCATGGGGGCCAGTCAATGGTATCAATTCCTTCATCCTTCAGGATCTGCACATTCTCGCCACATGAGGCTGGGAATTGTCGTGCACCAGGAGGAACCCAGGAGCCACTGCTCCATCAGAGAGTCTGACAATGGATCCAAGGATTTCATCCTGATACCTAATGGCAGTCAAGGTGCCGTTGTCTATGGCCTGTAGAGGTCTGTGCGTCCCTCCATGGATATGCCTCCCCAGACCCACCACCAAACCAGTCATGCTGAACGATATAACAGGCAGCATAACGTACTCCACGACTTCTCCAGATGCTTTCACGTCTGTCACATGTGCTCAGGGTGAACCTGCTCTCATCTGTAAAAAGCACAGGGTGCCAGTGGTGGACCTCCAATTCTGGTATTCTATGGCAAATGCCAATCGAGCTCCATGGCAGTGAGCACAGGGCCCACTAGAAAATGTCAGGACCTCATGAAGTCTGTTTCTGATTGTTTGGTCAGAGACATCCACACCAGTGGCCTGCTGGAGGTCATTTTGTAGGCTCTGGTAGTGCTCATCCTGTTCCTCCTTGAACAAAGGAGCAGATACCAGTGGGTCCTGCTGATAGGTTAAGGACCTTCTACGAGGGGCCTGTCCAGCTCTCCTGGAGTAACTGCCTGTCTCCTGGAATCTCCTCCATGCCCTTGAAACTGTGCTGGGAGGCACAGCAAACCTTCTTGCAATGGGAGGCACGTATTGATGTGCCATCCTGGAGAAGTTGGACTACCTCTGCCACCTCTGTAGGGTCCACGTATTACCTCATGCTCCCAGTAGTGACACTGACTGTAGCCAAATGCTAAACAAATGAAAAAATAGATGAGGAGGGAAAAATTTCAGTGGCCTCCCTCCACCTGTTAAACCATTCATTCCTGTTTTGGGTGTCGCCTCATTGTTGTCCCTCTAGTGCACCAAAGGAGCTGAAACTGTTTAACAAGCCCCTCTCTGCTACTTAAATGACCAGATCAATAGCCCAGAGGTTTCATTGACTTGATGCTATACTCGGATTAAAAAGCGTGCCTTTAATTTATTTGTGCAGTATATTTTCATATCTTTCCAGAGATGTCCAATTAAGTTCAAGTCTTGGCTCTGGCTGTGGTACTCAAGAACAATCTTAGTGTTGCCTCTAAGCTATTCCTGTGTTGTCTTTGCTTTGTTCTTAGGGTCATTTTCCTTTTGGAAAGTGAACTTTCAACACAGTCTGAGGTCCACAGAGCTCTTAAGCAGATTTTCCTATCTGTGTTTTGCTCCATTCAGCTTTCCCTTGTCCCTGTCTAGTGTCCCAGTCCATGCCACTAAAACACAAAACCTACAGCATGATGCGGCCACCACAGTGCCTCTAGACATGACCTATGAATTGAGGTCAAACAGTTCAATCTCAGTCTCATCAGAAATTTCTCATACTTTGAGGCTCCTTTAGGTACTTTATTTCAAACTCCAAGCAGGCTTTTATGACTTGTATGGCCACTCTGATATAAATACAAGAGTACTGGAGGGTTGCAGTAGTGGTTGTACTTCTAGAAGTTATCCCATCACCTCACATGATCTCTTGTGCTCTGCCAGAGTGACCATCTGATTCCTGGTCACCTCTATTACCAATGCCCTACTTCCCCAATTACTCAGTCTGGTGTGGTGGCCAGTTGTAGGAAGAATCGTGGTTGTTATTCTATTTAAAAATTATGGAGCCTTTGATATAGTCAAATGGGACTATTTAATATGTTGCACAAATTCAGATTTGGCCCAAATATATTTGCATGGAGAAAAAAACTTTATACCACAAACTCAGACTACTTTATAATAGAACATGGTACTCAAAGGTGCCCACTATCACCATTGTTTTGTGCAACAGCCGTTGAACCACTTGCTATTCATTTTTGAAATACATCAGAGGTAAAGGGGATTATTAGAGTAGAAAGTATCATTATACCCAGATGATATGGTACTTTATATATCAGACCCACAAATATCTTTACCATTAGTCCTTAATGCATATGCAGAATTTCAAAAAACACTTGCAATCAAAATTAATTTGAACAAAAGTGTGTTTTATCCAGTAAACTCACCAGCACATCATACTAGATTGGACATCTATCTGTTCATTCTGTCAAAATAACTCAAACAT
Source organism: Polypterus senegalus (assembly GCF_016835505.1). Taxonomy (NCBI): domain Eukaryota; kingdom Metazoa; phylum Chordata; class Cladistia; order Polypteriformes; family Polypteridae; genus Polypterus; species Polypterus senegalus. The sequence continues at coordinate 15,842,588 of NC_053168.1, forward strand.
CAGAAGTAGATATTGTGAGAATGGTAGGGGGTCGCTGTCACCCCTTAAACTCAACAGACAGATACACAGGAAACAAGATAAAAGCACTCAGAAGTATTTTAATATTTTTCTTCTTTAAATACTGCTTCATAAGCACCGCAACCACCATAACACAATCAAATAACCAATAAATCAATACAATTCTCTCTTTCATGCCTCCAGCAAGCTCTGTTTTCTACCTCCCAACTCTGGCTCACCTGCTGGGTTCCCATCAGTCCTTTAAGTAGTACTTGACTCGGACGTGCTTCTGTCCTTCCGACCACGTGACTAGCTAGCACTTCCAAGTCTAATGAAGAACTGGCTTTTTCTTCAGCCCAAAGTACTTTGAGGCTTCCGTCCTTGTAATTACCTCATACTTCCAGGCTACAGGGAAAGGATGAGTCCCCAGGTCTTTCGACAGCTCCCCCTGGCAGCGCCCATGGCACCCAACAGGGCTGAGAAACCGAACTCCAAGTCCTAGATGCCCTGTGGGAATCCAGGGGAGCTGCTATCTAGCGTTTTGAGTTAGGCAGTGTCGGCAAGTAGCTGCCTTCCCCCATCCTTCCATTTCAGGGGTGTCCATCACAATACAAACAACTTTTTAACACAATAAATAACAGTATGGAAAAAAACAAACAGTACATTACCAGATGGTCTACCCTTCATCTCACTTTAGCAGGGAATATCAGTACTGTCAAGATGAACATCCTTCCTAAGCTTCAATATCTATTTCAGAGCATCCCTATATACATTAACAAATTGTTTAAGAAACTAGACTCAATGGTAACCCCATTTATCTGAAATTCGAGACATCCATATATTCAAAACTCTCTTACGACCTAAATCAGAAAGTGGCATGGCACTACCTAACGTTCAGATTTACATAAGCCTAATCAGTAATGGAAATCCAGTCTTGCTCTACTTCTCCCTTATAAGCCCTGGTTTGTGTCCCAATAAATACTAACTTACATCAATATACTAATACTCCAGTTGTCCACCCATAACTTAGAATATGGAAGCAATGCAGGATGCACTTCAAGGCAGAGAAGCTTTTATCTGTTATGATAAACACCTTTTCCACCTTCTCAAACCTACTTAGTTTTTAACCTATGGGAAATGCTCAGAATTAAGACACTTAATGAACTGCATATGGATAATTTAAAGACAAAGACCATGCAGCCAATCACATGCAAGGTACAGTCCTGCCTATTCTTATGCCAGGTGCCCTTATTGTTGGAGATGGGGACTCGTTTGCTGCACCACACACTCTCCGGCTCTCTTGCTGACTACATGCTCTTACACATGTATGTTGTTTTTGGCTGTGTTCCCTTCTTACAAGGGTGTGGGATCGTTCTTAATTTTGTGACATTAATATCCTACAGCACATTGACATTGTGGCATTCAGTTACATTAATAACCTACTGTATTGGTGACATTGTGGCACACTGCAGTGTTAGTGCTGCTGGCTGATATTTTACATATTCATGCTAATCTATAATAGGTAATTAGGCAAAGCAGTTTAAAGTCTATGCCAGCCACTTATTTGAGAGAGGTCATGTTTGGTTAATAGCCAAAATATCTTGGAAACAGTTGAATTGTAGTTTTTAAAGTAAACCGTGCCAGGTTTACACAGTGTGAAAAACTGACTAGATCATGATTTCCTTTATCCTGTATTTCATAAGGTGGCATGGCGACTTTTGGAGTATTTTTACTCTGCATGCAATAAAGCACCTGTTTCATATTATAGCAAGTTAAATATTTCCTTCACCCCCTTCCCTTCAAATTTAGGCCGATTTTCTTTCTTCTCTTCATCTTTTCCCACTTCTATGTGTGGTCAGTGTTTTTTAGGTTTCAGCTTACCTAATGGGCTGTAATTCTTATTTGCTCATTTTGAAAATGCTTCATTTAGGTAGGCATTGGCATAGCTAAAGAATGTCACACACCCCTCTCGCCAGAATTATGCGAATTTTAAGCATCCTTCCATAATCAGGTTTACAACAAACATTTATCAAAAGTAATATAAACACAATTGAGGGAAGGGCACATGTCCAAGTGCCAGATGTACCAATCAGCCATTGAGTGGTTGGGAAATGTGCAGAATCAATTTCACATTTATACTCTGTGGGTGCCACATCATGTGACAATTGGTGGTCAAAGCAAATACACTGTATTTGTTGCATGATTATATTATAGTGCCCAGCATCCAGACCTGAGAGGGACATGTAACTCAGGTAGACGAGGACTGTCAGGAGGGATCAGGCAATCTGAAGTAGCTGGCCATAAAGCAGCTTTGTAAGCAGTGTAGAGGATGGGACAGACTGAGCACTTTTTACGAGTCTCCCTGCTTCCAATGCCAATCTACCTTGGCACCTGACCACTGGCAAGTCTCAGATGTGGACCTGTGGCACAGCATTTCAGGTATCCATTGCGGTGCATTAATTTGTTTTTTACAAAACCATGCTGCTTAGGATTATTAGGTTGAGGATGTACCGGTGGAAAGCCAAGGAACTATGGAGTGTTCACGTGTAATCTCGATCTTTCAAACCATTCCTCATCGATACTCTTCAGGTTGTTAAGGAAAGCACCTACTCTGACAGAATATACAAAGGATCTGAGTAAAACAGAAGGAGAGATGAGGGAAGCAAAGAAGGGAAAAGATCCAGAGAAAGCAAAAGATAAACAGACAAATCAAGAAAGACAGTTTGGGAAAGAGCAAAGAATGGAATTGGGAGAGCAAATCCCCCGCTGCAGTATAAAGAAGCCAAGATGATCATGAGGCCTTGTGGAAAGTAAGAGGAAAGATTTTTCAGGGGTAGGTCACTTCTGTTGAGCATCTGTAGGAACAGGAGCAGCAAATGGCTCTGAGGGTCACCTCACGAACACCTGAGGATGGTGGTGGCACAACAGAGCCGGGCTTTATGCATCCAAGTGAGTACTCGTTGAGGTGAAAACCTATTAATGGAGAACCTGAGTTGTCATCAGGGTAGACAAGGCAGAGGCACACTGGAGTTCAGAGACAGACAAACAAGACAAGTTTATTCTTGATTTTAACATGTTCTTTTTGATGTATTTATTGATTGGTTTTAACAACCAGCAACAGAAAAGAAGAATTGGCACCACACTTTAGATGCTTTGTTAATTTTGAATGCACTGCACTGAGCACTTTTTGCACCATGATTGGTTGTTTGTGTCCTCATTGTTCCAGTCCGTCCTCGATGTCCCAGAAAACATGTGATACCAAGGCTGCAGGTGCCCGTGACATCACAGCACCCCGGTCTTAAGTTGGCTTACGGAACCAGGAGATTGTGAGGCAAAGCTGGTGTTGTGTATGCCTAAGAATAGGGACAAATGGAGCTGGGAGCACTTGGAGCCACAGAAGACCTCAGTCCTTTTCAGAGCTAACTACTACTAACTTTATGTAAAGTTCAAAGCTTCAGAGCTTCAAACTCTTTGATGTCCTTCCATTAACTCAGAATTTGAGCAGCTCAGCATGGTTTATACTTCATATTATATAAAAAAAAATGCATTATTACTATCATTATAATGAAGGGAAGCATTCTCCGTTCAGTTTTGCAAACTGGCGGCACCCAAAGTCAACGCAGTGCTACTGTTCCTGGATGGCTTCCCTTTATTTTTTTAGATTCACATCCCTGATGCGGGTTTATCAAATACACTGAAATTACCCGCATATCGTTTAAGGCATCTGACTGTAATTAACCCGTAACGATATAATGGTCCATGGAATGGCCAAACTATTCCAAATACCATAGCTGCTTTAGCATTGTTACTATCAGTGCACCACTAAGGGTATTTATCCCACTGCATCTGAGTGTGAGATCACAGCTGTACAGCAACTGATTGGATTATCGGGATACAGCATCAAGCCCACGCTGCCTCAGCCATGCGCCCAGTCTATTTGAACCTCTACCATACACTACAGCAAACTCTTCAGAGCCTTTCCTGTATGGACCTCGCGCTTCAGAAACAGTTTCATCCCAAGAGCTCTAAACACACTCAATCAGTCCATCAAGTGCTCCTTGTAAGTACAATCACCTCACTGTAAACTTGAATTACAGTTATAATATTGCACAACCTGAGCCACTTTATAAAGCACGTTTTTAGAGATGATGATGATCACTGGCTTCTAAGTCGGTTCAGATTTCCAAGCGCTATCTTCTTGGAGCTCATGATATCATTTTTAAGATGAAATGCAGTGAAGTATGTTTATTATATTATACAGATATGTTTTAACCTTCATTAAAATAATGTATATTGTTAATAATTAAACATGTGAGGACACGGTGGACAGTGGCAGCGACGAGCTGGCACCCCATTCAGGGATTGTTCCTGCCTCACGCTGTATGCATGCTCGGACTGGCACGACACTGGAAGGATAGATGGATAGAATAATTAAACATGTACTACGAAGATATTTCAATGTTCCATAAAAGTTTTAAAGAATTGGCGTTCTAAGCTTACAGATGGCTTGGCATCTATTAAAGAGTTGATCATGTGGTGATTGGTTACTTGGAGAAAAAAAAGGAAGGACAGGAATTGGGGGTTAGTACATTTGAAACAGACAGTATGGCTGCAATAAATTATTTCATAGAAGCATCTTGCGGGAGGCATGAAAAGTCACTGGACAGGGTGCGAGCTCATTGCTAGTACAGCACCACCATGTCCCCATGTTTAAAACATGCTTTAATTCCTATCATTATGAGAATTATATCAAGTATACATCTTAATATTTAAGTTGCTCAGAGTGCTGTAATATCATGAATGTAATGTACTCTGTGTCCTGTTGGTGGAAGGAAAAGCCCATTTAAGAAGAACATAGTGATTCACACACATAGAGTACATAGAAGAACGCCGAATACGAAGCATTTAACGTGCTACTGTAGTAACGATGGATCTCAGAAACAGCAAATTAAAAGATTTTAAGATGACGTTTATAACGTTCTACTTTAATGACAAAATAAATTAAATGATTAAAGTGGAAATTTCGAGATTAAAGTTGACATTTAGACATTTTTTTCAACTTTGTCCCTGTTTTGTTTTTCTTTTCTCTTTACCCAAATACGCTTTTATATGACACTCAGATGGTGAGCTACAACTTGCCATTTCACAGCAACTTTGATTTCTGACCACTTCTTATTTATTTCAGACACGCTACTTTCTGAACTTGAACTTTCGGGTTTCTCCACCACTCTGTTACTCAATTAACTTCCTTTTTTTTTTTTATATCACTGCTTAAACCAAGAAATACTATGTTTTTGCTTGCCTCTATTTGGAAATTCTACTTGAAATTCTTCTTTTTCCACTGTGCTTTTGCCATTACCTTTTCACAGAACGCAAAACATAACAGGTGATTTATATTGATTTGCATATTCAAAGAGGCATCATTCTGGGAGGAGTCTGTGTGGGGTGGCAGGTACGTGCACGTGCGTTACTTTTCACTGTGACCGGGATTTATGGAGCAGAAGAACGTGGGAGTTGGCATACATACAGATTTATGCATCTGGATATTTTTGTGCGTACGCACTTTCTGCTTTTGTCCGTACACCATGTTTTAGTTTGAATTCTATGCACAGCGTTATGCATGAGGCCCCAGGAGATGGCAGAATCCTGCACGGACATTGTCAAAAGGGGAAGCATTGGATGTTAAAAAAAAAAAGAATTGAGCTACCAAAAACTAGAGGGCGAAGCAAAAATAGCATACAATGACAGTCAAAGTTCAAAACCCAATCCTAAGGCCTACTTGAATTCAAAGCTAACTCACACTTAAAGATGGAGACATTTTAATCCACCAAGTTATACTTAGAGAACAGTGACATCCAAGATCACGATCACGGTTATGTGATCAAAATAAGGAGAAAGTGTCTCCGGTGGCTTGATCAATACTGCTTTTTTCATTACAATCACACTTTGCTTAATTTGCAAAAAAACAAAAAAAGGATATTGGGCTGCAACTGTCACTCTGAAGGTTGCTTTTATATCATCCCACTAGGCCCCAAACTGAGACAAAGACACCAAAGTCATCAAACCATCACTGTATTTTTTATAGAAATGTAATCATATATTACATTCTATTCACAAAAGAATAAACAGAAAGCAAACCTCTGATAGCTACGCCTGCTTCAAATCTCTATTTGAGCAGTGAGGTGGTCTTCCACTTCCTCACTTAGCAAAGTAATTAACGGCTCTCCCTTTTACCTCCGCCCTCTCTTCTTCTCTCTTTCTCAACTGTGGACTCTTTCTTCCTCATGCAAGTTGCACATTTTCCCCAACTCACCTCCCACCCTTGACACTCAAAAAGGTTATGATGCTGAGGTAGCTTTATACTTCAACCTGGGATGAGTTCTATAGCAATTTGTGGAGCTAGTTTAACCTTTGGTCGGCATCAGGCTATCTCCACAGCTCTGTCTCTTGTGGCCCCGGGTATCTGATCCCCAAACCAGATTAAAAAATACAAAAGCTTCTGATGTTTCCAATGGCAACATTTATTTTTATACAAATGATGTAGCTCAAAGTGCTTTACAAGATGAAGAAAGAAAAAAGAAAAAATCTAAAAATAAAATTAGGCAATACTAATTAAGAAAGAATAAAGTCAGGTCCGATGGTAAGAGAGGACAGAAAAAAAAAAAAAAAACTGCAGAGGGCTGGAGAAAAAAAAAACAAAATCTGCAGGGGCTCCGAGACCACTCACCCCCCACTGGGCATTCTACCTGACATAAATGAACAAAATGAGTTCTCATGGTTTTCAGGCTTCACATGGAAGAACTTGGTCATGTGGGCCTCTGGCCTTCAATCCATCAAAGTAGGGACAGCATGGTGCCCTGATCAGGTGGTAGTGGCACACATCGCCACCACAGAAAACTGCAAAAAGAACAGCAGAGAAAGTAGCGGTTAATACAGATTGTGGATCCATAATAAGAATTATAATTCAATGCATATACAGAATATCAGGATTACACTAAAATTAAGCTATGAGAAAGCCCAGTTCAAGTAATGAGTTTTTAGCGTTTTTTTAAAGTGCTCCACCGTATTAGCCTGGCAAATTTCTATCGGTCAGCTATTCCAGATTTTAGATGCATAACAGCAGAAGGCCGCCTCACCACTGCTTTTAAGTTTAGCTCTTGGAATTATAAGCAGACAGTCATTTGAAGATCTAAGGTTACGATTTGGAGTGTAAGGTGAGAAAAATTCTGAAATATAGGATGTAGGGAGATTATTTAAGGCTTTGTAAACCATAAGCAGTGCTTTAAAGTCAATTGTAAATGGCACAGGTAACCAGTGTAGTGACATCAGAACTAGGGTGATGTGCTCGGATTTTCTTTTCCTAGTTAAGATTCTGGCAGCTTCATTCTGCTCTTGATGTAACAGGATATGATGTCTTTTTTGTGGAGTCCAGAGAGGAGTGCGTTACAGTAATCTAGTTGACAAAAAACAAAAACGTGAACTCATTTTTCAGGATCTTGCAGTGTTATAAGAGGTCTAACTTTGCTATATTTCTTAAGTGAAAAAAGACTGTCCTAGTGATCTGATTAATATGTGATTTAAAATTTAGGTCAGATCTAATACTTACCCTTAAATTCTTTACCTCTGTCTTGACTTGTAATCCTAATGGATCAAGTTTATTTCTAATACCCTCATTTATATCCATTTTCACCAATCACTAAGATTTCCAATTTCTGCTTATTCCAACCTTACCTGTTCCTTCCCAACAAGTATCAGGGCCCCATCTATCCTAACGAATGGCTTGAAGGGATTCTTGTAGCTGTCTGCTCATTTCCCAACCCCTTTCTTTTGGATTAATGCCCTGGGATTTCCATCTGGGTCACTTCATAAATCTAAGATGGATGCAATTCCCTTGCAGATGCTTAAATATACTTGACAACAATATGAGCTCCTCTTTGCAAAACGTGCCAGGTGGTGCCCTTGCCTGATGCCAGTCCTACCTCTGGAACCTTCTTGACAGCCTGGCAACCCCTCCCACAATTAAAAGAAAAAAACAAAAAAACAAACAGCACTTACAATGGAACAGCTGATCAGCTTCAGTATATGAACTGTGCAGAAGAGAATTAATGTCAGATCACCACAGCCCGGCTTTCCTACGTCTGTTGCATTACACCAAGCCTTTTGTTAAGCCAACCTGACATATTCACGCACACTTGCATGCTTTAGTAGTTCAAGCCAACATAATGCTCCAAAACGAATCGAGTCAAAGCATCCATCAAGAAATGTGTAAGTGTATTTACATATTAAAAGATTTAGTACCCTATGAGCTGTTGGTGTGCATGGATGTGTAACTATAAAAAAATGACATAACAGTTGAATTATAATGCATATAACTCAATCAAACAGGCCTCACATCTAAGGACTACTCCATAATGAGTCACAATATGGCCATGTTTTCAATTTTGCCTTAATTTTAGATTTATTTTCCTATAAAAGCTTCCAATAAGCATCAGTTTCATTCCAGACCTATATTAATGTATGAGCATATTACAAAACTTGAATTGAAACCTTGCTGTACTACTTATCTCATGGCATTTACTTACTGTGAACACTTTAATGTGTAATACATACAGTACCTATTTTATTCTTATTCTAAATTGACTCTCACCACCATTCTGTAAAGATCTACCTACTGCATGTACAATTTACAGAGTAACCTGTACCAAGGATGCCACTCAAATCCAAAGAAGCAGAACTGATGTCAAAGGGAAGAAGCCATCCCTTAAAGAAATACTCCACCCAAAAATTCTAAGTTGTTTTATCTGCTACTTAAGGTCATGTTACTTTAGACGACTCTTTCAGTAATTTTCAGTTGTAGTTTAGATGATCTTAGTAAGTCGGAGGCAGTCAGTGGCATTGTCCCATGAAGGCCAATCGTGTAATGTGACATAACTAGTGACTCACTCCAACTATTCAAGAACTCGTCCCAACTGGAAAGCCCATCCTTCCTTTTCCCTTTATTATGGTGTGCCACCCAGGCAAAGAATCATCCTCTATCCCTTTCGGGATGCCTCGCCATTCACTCTAATACTCACAAATAACTATCAGAAAAGAATTTTCAATCAGAAAATGGATACCAAAATTGGGACCTACAACCCTAAAATCCAATATTTCAAAACATACCGTAACTAACTGCGCAATAATTTAAAGTGAACCCAAATTATGACAGATTATGCATTTCCACAGAATCGTCAAACATATCACTTCTCGTTCTATGGTTCACAGAGCAGATTTTTCTTAAGTTATACTGCATATATCTGTTCCATTGTTAATTTTCAATATTTATTTTTAAGTTTTACTACCCTTTAGCCCAGGGTTCTCAAACTCCGGTCCTGGAGGGGCTGCAGTGGCTTCAGGTTTTCATTGTAACCCTTTTCCTAATTAGGGACCTGTTTTTCCTACTAATTAACTTCTTTTATATTAATTGTAATTGACCTGCTCTTGAAGACTCAGATTCCTTAATTGTTTCTTTTTTCCTTAATTAGCTGCCAAACAATAGTGAGATACAAAATGAGCCAAAACAGACCAGCAAACTGTGTCTATCATACAATATCTGAAAATAAAGAAAGATGAAGGTCTCAGGAATGTTGATCTGCTCAGGTCTACAAAACATTTGACCAGAGCTCTTAGAAAAGGGAAGATTAACAATTTCAGAAATGTCTGCTATTGCACAATGAGCAGCAACAAGGCATGGAATTAAAGAACGGGTTTAATTAATGACAAGACTCAGCACCTAATTAACACTAGAATTACCAAAACTTGCAAAAAAACTAATAAATCCGGCCCACTTTAAATCCATTCGCACCTCTCCATCAACGTCTTTTGTGTTGTAAATGTGTCGATAAGCACAAGCAGCAAGCAGCCTGCTATCCCATCCATTCCACCGCCGCAGAAAGGACAAAAAGCTCTCCCAGCTCAAGCCTTGTTTATGTGGGAGTGAAGTACCGGGAGCCATATAGTGTAAATAATATATCGTTATTTGGAACACATGTATTTCATGTGTGTTTCATGTCTACAAAGATCTATGTAAGTGTAGCATGACAGAAATGTTGAACATATACCTAAAAGACAAACTTTTTTCATGGTATAGCACTAACAACAAAATTTTAACATGAAGTGTATAATGTGTGAAGACTGAAGTCCAAATATCAAATAAACACTTTCACAAAAGGTACAAGTATAACAACAACAACAACAACATTTATTTATATAGTACATTTTCATACAAACAGTAGCTCAAAGTGCTTTACATATTAAAGAATAGAAAAATGAAAGACACAATTATAAAACAAAATAAATCAACATTAATTAACATCGAATAAGAGTAAGGTTCAATGGCCAGGGGGGACAGAAAAAACAAAAAAAGCTCCAGACAGCTGGAGAAAAAATAAAATCTGCAGGGATTCCAGACCATGAGACCGCCCAGTCCCCTCTGGGCATTCTACCTAACATAAATGAAACAGTCCTCTTTGGACTTAGGGTTCTCACGGAAGCGCTTGATGATGATGAAACAAAACAACAAAACAAGTGCATTTTTATTCAAGACCATAACCGAAGAAAAAGAAATCGGGTTAGTGTATTTCATTATCACGACTGCTTTGGTAATACAGAGGTAAGTACTACTGACTCATAATCAACAGGTCGCAGGTTCGAGACTTGCTGCGTCACAAAATAAAAGTTTTGAGCAGTGAGCTGTTCTTATTTTTACTATTATACAGTATAATAAAAACATACATTTGATTTGAGTCTGTAACACCCGGTATACTGTAAACGTATGGTGCTTGTACAGGTTAGTGTTTTTTTTTATTCAGTCTTATTCTCTTAGTTGAGTTCACGCTCACCCAGATGTGACACTGCTGTTTTCACATAAAGACATTCTGTAACAGAGGTGAACTCATATGAGGATGAGGGTTCTACATCGGAGAAAGAGAAAAGAAGCCCTCCCCGCAAGAAACGTCCATTCACACATAAGAACAATGCAGCTGCACTAGGCATAAAGGCGAAAGATGGCACCGTTTGGATGCAGCAAGAGAAACGGTGTTATCCTGCCAGTCAGTCTGCCCCACATCTGCCCTTTTTTCGTAGGCTTTGGTAATTCTAGTTGTTGTATCCAGACAGAAAAACTCATTACACACAGGTTTTTTCCAAACGTTTTCTTACTTTTATTCTTCCTTCTTTTTCCCCACAAACCCCCAGTTCACCACACCCCCCTTATTCCCATCCTACCCCTTGTCTTTTATGTAACCAGCTACTGTATATACAAAACTCTTAAAGGAACACAGGGTTCAATTCTGGACATAACACTAGTGTTAAGCAACTGGTTGGAGTTTCACACCCTTACTTAGTTAGTCTTCTGTTGGCTCACTCACTTCTCATGTCATTTCGGTTTGAGTGCCATTTAAGGGAAGAAATGAAGCAATTCAGAGGAATGATGAAGAAATTCAGGGAAACAAATCTTAAAAAAACAAGTCACTTAAAATTAATTCAAAAGAAGTTAATTAACAGCAAAAACAGGTAATTAAGAAAAGGGTTAGAATGAAAACCTGCAGCCACTGCGGCCCTCCAGGACTGAAGTTAGTGAACCCTGCTTTAGCCAATCTGGTTTTCCTTCCACATACTCGAGGTGTGCCAGTTGGGTAGACTGGTGATTCCAGATTGCCCCCAGAGTAATTATTAGGAACACATTATCCATGCAGTTACCTCATCAGCTAATCATGTGGCAGCAGCACAATGCATGACGTCTTGCAGATACAGGTCAGTAACTTCAGTTACATCAGTTACCAGCGATTTGGCCCACGTTATGATTGTTAGTGCCAGACGGGCTGGTTTGAGGATTTCTGTCATTGCCAATCACTCTGTATTTTCATGCATAGTATTCACTAGAGCAGGGGTCCTCAATCATGGTCCTGGAGTTTCCTTCACTGAGAACATTATCAATGTGTTTTGTGGACCAGAACATATTCAAAACTTAACGGTCCTACCAATTCCTCCCTCATTTATTTCTAAACATTTTTTAACACGGATACTTCAGGGTGGATATGCACAGGTTTGAAAGGAAGCACATTAGCTGGAGAGCTGCTGTTTTATTGGTTATCTGCATTTCAATATTAACTAATGTCTGGTTAAGAAAACAGGCAACAATTAAAATTTGAAAGCAGCTGCTAAAACTAAAATAGACAATTAAGGGATCGGAATTGTAACAGGCAAGGAACCTAAAATTAAGCCCAAAAAATGTATTGCTTTAGTAGTAAATAAATTGGTTGAAGTGAAAACCTGCAGCAACTATGGACCTCCAGGAGGACCTCTGATCGACATTGTAACTAAAATGTGTCTTCGATGAATGAAAACGCCAACAAGGCATAGAGTTAAATACCAAGTTTCATTTTCAGCAAGGAGTGAGTTCTAATTAGGAAACTGGCAGGAATGAAAACCTGCAGCCACTGTGGTCCTCCAGGACTGTGATTGTGAAAAACACAAAACACCCAATGAGCGGCAGTTCTGCAAGTTGGAATCACCTTGTTAATGGGAGAGGTCAGAGGAGAATGGCTGAAGCGGTCAGAAAGTCTGCAGTATCTCTGGTAACCTATATGTACAACTCGGAAGATCCGAAAAGCATAACAGAATGTACAACACGTCAAACCTTGAGGTGGATGGACTACACCAGCAGAAGACCACGTCAGGTTCAACTCCAGTCAGCCAAGAACAGAAAGGCAAGGTTGCAGTGGAAACAGGCTCACCAAAACTGGACAAATGTGGCCTGGTGTGATGAATCTCAATTTCTGCGGAGGTGCACAGATGGTAGGGGTCCGAATATGGATCCCACAACATGAACCCATGCACTCAACCTACTCTGTATGAAAAGTCCAGGCTGGTTGGTGGTAGTGGTGAAATGATGTAGGGAATGTTTTCTTGGTACATGTTGGGACTGTTACTACCAATCAATCATCTCCTCAATGCTACGGCCTATTTGAGTTTTGTCTATAAGCAGTTCCTTGTTGATGTTAAGATGGAGGCAGTTCTCTTTGCACCATGAAACCAAGTTCTCCATCTGACTCCTCTTCTCTGTCTCTTCCTCTTATCAATACAACCTGAGAATTTCTACAAATGGCCTGACCGCATTTATAGTTGGAGGTGTACAGAGTCAAGAGAAAAGGATGCAGGCCTGTTCCTTGTGGTGCTGCAGTGTTGCTCTCATCCATATCAGAGACACAGTCCTCGAGCCTCACAAACTACGGCCTTCCTGACAGAGAGTCCATTACCCAGGACACAGTGGTGTGCAGAAGCTAGAAGATGCCCTGGGCAAACTCCTTGATTGTATGCCCCCTAAGGTGAGGTGCTTCAAAGTGAATGGTAAAGAAGGCATATGAATAGAATAAAGAAAGGCATATTAATTAAGAAATAAATACTTTATTCAAATTAAATATTCATTTAAGCCCGTTTCCTCAAATTAGATCTCCTCCCCAAAAACAAGGAATTCTTTTTCAATGCTGATTAAAGCCCGGTTGGTCAGATGCTCTTGTGACATGGAAGATCTGAAACGTCAAGAACCCCAACCGAACTCCTGTACATGCAAGAATTATAACATACCCCAGATTTACTCGGGCTACACAGACTACACATTTTTCCGACTTAGCTTACTGGACAAGCTAGAAAAAGAACACGAGAGATGAAATACGTGAGGTAAACTCAGTTTCAGAAAAACACTTCACTTGAATGAGTGAATGAATGAATGAATAGCCCGAATATACTTCCTTAGAAGACTGGCATCTTTCAACATCTGCAATAAGATGCTGCAGATGTTCTATCAGACGGTTGGGACGAGCGCCCTCTTCTACGCGGTGTTCTGCTGGGGAGGTAGCATAAAGAAGAGGGACGCCTCACTCCTGGACAAACTGGTAAGGAAGGCAGGCTCTATTGTAGGCACGGAGCTGGACAGTTTGACATCGGTGGCAGAGCGACGGGCGCTGAGCAGACTCCTGTCAATCATGGAGAATCCACTGCATCCACTGAACAGGATCATCTCCAGGCAGAGGAGCAGCTTCAGCGACAGACTGCTGTCACCGTACTGCTCCACTGACAGACTACGGAGATCGTTCCTCTCCCACACTATGCGGCTCTTCAATTCCACCTGGGGGAGTAAACGTTAACATTATACAAAGTTATTATCTGTTATACCTGCATTTTTATCACTCTTTAATTTAATAATTTTTTTATTAGTATGCTGCTGCTGGAGTATGTGAATTTCCCCTTGGGATTAATAAAGTATCTATCTATCTATCTATCTATCTATCTATCTATCTATCTATCTATCTATCTATTATCTCCTCTATCTATCTATCTATCTATCTATCTATCTATCTCACATCTATCTATCTATCTATCTATCTATCTATCTATCTATCTATCTATCTATCTATCTATCTATCTATCTATCTATTATATAGTGCCTTTCACATCTATCTATGTATCTATCATCAAGGTTGGAAAAATGAGTCTGAACACGTTCACTGTGTATACGGGAGTCACGGAGGGAGAGGGAGTGGATTATCTCTCGAGTCGTGCTGTAGCCCTTTTCAAGGTTGTTTGACTCGTGGGTTCAATTTCCAGTCTCATGTGAAATAAACATAGTTTTAATAAAGTTTTCAAGAGAAGGCCTCTTTTTGCTGAGCAGGGCCCGGTCAGGCCTGGTGCGATCAAGCACTTCTAGCGCTTAGAAGTCATAGTGCTTCACAGAGAATGAGCCATAACAAATTAAATTTGTTCATATTAAATTAAAATTATTTTCACAACAGGACTCTCTTAGAGAGCAACACTCTTTGGTTTGGACCCCCCAGATATGGATGCCCGGGGCCATCACCCACTCGGCCCTGCACGTCATCACCGCCCTGTGCTGAAATGGTACCCCTCATTGATCTCATTCATAACAGTCTTTGTCTTTCCATGACTTTCTAAGTTTTATTAACTCTCTTCTGTTATTTTAGCATTCCTGCAAAGGTTTACAGCCATCAGAAATCTTTGCATTGTGCTCTAAAATTGAAGTTTTAGAGTGCTGAATGTGTTTCAGTGTACTTGCTTTGCTCAAGATACATTTCTTTTAATAATGTTATACAGGCCAGGAATCCTTTCATTAACGGTGCTGCCTTGGCCTTATTAAGTATGCAAGCTTTATGTCATAAAGTGATGATCTTTCCAAGTAAAGAGATGCATTTAATTGCTTTCAAGTCTGCTGTAGAAGCTTTGGTTTATTTATGCTTGTATTATTGAGTGAGAAACGATTTCTGATGTGGTGCACTGGGTAAAATCTTCTTGAACGAATAAACAATTACATAAAAGAACATGTTATCATTTAATAAGTGGATAATTTAATTTGGGAACAAAGTGTTCAGTTAGTTGGTTAAAAAGCGATAACGTTTGCAAAGTGCTAAGGAGAGCAGCACTACTGACAGTGGATAATTAGTTGCTACTGAATATTCTGACATTATTTAGGTGGCTTATTTAAAAGTGCATGACCTTCGCATTCATGTTTGGATATAAATTCATCTTTTTCTCTATGTTCTGTTTAGGAAAAGCCGAGTCAATCCCTAAAGCAGTGGGGACAAAAAAACAAGACAGCCCTGGGCAGGATACCCATTCATGTGGCACCATTCTCATTTATACTGTGCCAATTTAGAACATGCAAACAATTTAATGATGCATTTTCTGAAGATGAATGGATTGATTCCATCATTACAGTTTTGGCTAAGGTTTTACAGCTGGATGCCCTTCCTGAAGAGAGACTATATGAGGTTTAATTATTATCAGGAAAGTTAGCCTGAAGAGAGAGCTGATAGATAGATAGATAGATAGATAGATAGATAGATACGTTATTAATCCCAAGGGGAAATTCACATACTTCAGCAGCAGCATACTGATAAAAAACAATATTAATTTAAAGAGTGATAAAAATGCAGGTATATCAGACAATAACTTTGTATAATGTTAACGTTTACCCCCCGGGTGGAATTGAAGAGTCGCATAGTGTGGGGTCTCCTCAGTCTGTGAGTGGAGCAGGACGGTGACAGCAGTCTGTCGCTGAAGCTGCTCCTCTGTCTGGAGATGATCCTGTTCAGTGGATGCAGTGGATTCTCCATGATTGACAGGAGCCAGCTCAGCACCCGTCGCTCTGCCACGGATGTCAAACTGTCCAGCTCTGTGCCTACAATAGAGCCTGCCTTCCTCACCAGTTTGTCCAGGCGTGAGGCGTCCCTTTTCTTTATGCTGCCTCCCCAGCACACCACCACGTAGAAGAGGACACTCGCCACAACCGTCTGGTAGAACATCTGCAGCATCTTATTGCAGATGTTGAAGGACGCCAGCCTTCTAAGGAAGTATAGTCAGCTCTGTTCTCTCTTGCACAGAGCATCAGTATTGGCAGTGCAGTCCAGTTTATCATCCAGCTGCACTCCCAGGTATTTATAGGTTTGCACCCTCTGCAAACAGTCACCTCTGATGATCACGGGGTCCAGGAGGGGCCTGGGCCTCCTAAAGTCCACCACCAGCTTCTTGGTTTTGCTGGTGGTTTGAGTCGCAACATTTAACAAAGTCTAATAAATAAATAAAATATTAAAAAGTGTGGATAAGTTTAAATATTTACAACCAGTAATGGCGCACTGCACGATAATGTGCAGTGAATACACTTGACTCATAGTGTTCATCCTCTTTCTCTGTACGTTTAGCATTCGTTTGCTCAGAGGTTGATGTGCTTGCTGCTTCCTGAGCAGCTCTTCTTTTCTCCACCTTAGCGGCACACTCCTTCTCTTCTTTCGTCAGCAT
Source organism: Polypterus senegalus (assembly GCF_016835505.1). NCBI lineage: Eukaryota > Metazoa > Chordata > Cladistia > Polypteriformes > Polypteridae > Polypterus > Polypterus senegalus. The sequence continues at coordinate 15,859,436 of NC_053168.1, forward strand.
CTTTTCGCGTTAAAACGGATTAAGTCAGTGTTTGTGTTGCAATTACTTAGTATGTTTTGTTTAATTTTTCACTTAAGCTGGCACTGAAGTCTTCAATCTGCCTCAAGAATGATTTGAGATATGAAGAGGTAGGGGAAGTGACGGTGAAGGTGTTGGGAATGAAAACGGCACCAATATACATTCGTCACACAGCCGCCCTGCTGGCCACTGCAGAGAGTTGATTCGACAATAAAATAAAATACAAATAAAAAGAGGAATAACCTTAGAGGTCAATCATCACCTCGAAAGTGGATATTAGAGGTCACGTAGTATATGTGTACCAAATTTCAGGTCAATAGGTCAACCGGTTTTCGAGCTACAGGTGATTTAAAATCCTGGACAGACAAACAAACGGCCACAGTGGCGTATTATATATGAAGATTAGACATAGCCAGAGATTTCGCATGGCCTTTTATGGAAGAAGATAATCCGCTGTGGCAACCCCTAAACAGGAGCAGCCGAAAGAAGGAAAAGGTAGCCAGAGATGGAAACCTAGATGCAGGGATAACCTACAGAGTACATTTGGAACAACTGGAAGAAGGGATCAGGAGTATTGTGTGATCAACGAATTGAGGCAAAGGTTAAAGGTCATGTTTTTAAGGCAGTGATAAGACCACCGATGATGTATGGAGGTGAGACATGAGCGGTAATGGAAGTACAGGAGAAGAAGTTAAATGTGGCAGAAATGAGAAGGTTGAGACGGATGTGTGGAGTTACAAAAAAGGATGGAATAAGACATGAGACAATCAGAGGTACAACAAACGTTTGGGAGATATCTAAGAAAGTACAGGAAAGAAGGATGAGGTGGTGATGAGGGAAGTTAAGGAATATGTGGGCAAAAGAGTGATGGGAATGGAAGTACGAGGGAAGAGAAAGCGAGGAAGGTTGATGGATAATGTTAAACAACAACAATAACATTTATTTTTATAGCACATTTTCATACAAATGATGTAGCTCAAAGTGTTTTACAAGATAAAGAAAGAATAGTTTATAAAAAATAAAAATATAAAAATGAACATAAAATTAGGCAATACTAAATAACAAAGAATAAAGTAAGGTCTGATGCCCAGGTGGACAGAAAAAACAAAAAAAAAAAGACTCCACAAGGATGAAGAATAAAACAAAAACAAAATCTGCAGGGGTTCCAAGGCCATGAGACCACCAAGCCCCCACTGAAGATCTGAAGTAAAAGAGCCTGACTGGTGAGGAGGTGCAGGACCGGGTTGTTTGGAGAAGGTTGATCAAACACATCCACCCCACAGAGAAGTGGGAAAAGATAAAGAAGAAGGAGGAGAGGCAATTTAATGATGTGGTTATAGATTATAAAAACAAATCAGATGCCAGTGGAGAATCCCAGGAACACATCAAGAACATACAAGGTTCCTAAAGACATCAAACCAGCTGGGAAATAAGTTGGGGTTCAAAGAACTACACTTTAAAATTAAACTGTGGCAAAACCAGAGTTATGCACTGAAGTGCAGATTAAAAACTTGAACTCCTTTCCAATCACCCTTTGGTGAAGATGTCATTAAGCCTTCTTATTCTTCTCTTAGGAATCTTGGTGTCATTTGTGATTCCTCCCATCCTTATTCCACTCCAAAGTTACATTGTGCTTCCACCTCAAGCAAATTTCCTATATTTGCGCCCTGTTCTTTTCTAACGATGATACATTTTTCTACGCTTTTATTACATCCTGCACTAACTACTATAACTCCCTACTGTCAGGCAGGGATGGATCTACTATGAAAATAATGAAGTTAATCCTCTGTGGCCCTAATCCCTGAATGAGCCCCAGAAGCAGCTTTAGTCCACATTGCTTAAAATGTTTGGATGTCTACTCTATGAGAAGGGATTTTTAAAATTCCTACATGTAGCAATTAAATTTGTAACAAAGTTGTGGTGATCTGTCATGGAAAAAATCCCATTGAAAACGATAACAATGGTAACCCAGCCCTCGTTGCCTAAAGAAGGGGCCTTAGCTGCCTCGAAAGCTTGCATTTGTAATCTATTTAATTAGCCAATAAAAGGTGTCATTTCACCCTACTTACAACTGGTCTCAGGCAGTTCAGGATCTCCTTCCACTTTGTAATCTGTGTTATAAGTGAGGCATCGTCTCTCTGGACACACCTCTTTATATCTGGTCTAGACTGGAAGGGGCGGGGCCTTCTCCAGGCTCGAAAGGCAGGGTCACTTGCTGAGGTTCCTTTCAGTGCAGCAGGTAGAAGATAAAGGTACAGTTAGAAACAGCATCTCCTCTCAGACTAGGGTTCACATACCTCTGCTGAGCCCAGAAGGTGATTCCCAGGCACATAAGAGTGATACAATGTAAAGTCTGAGAAACAAAAGCCTTACAGCCTTCTCAGCTTTCAGTTCCCAGCCAAAGACTCAATACTTCAGTTTAGCATACCCTGACTAGAGCTGCTGATTAACTGTACAGACTGCATCCCTGTTGTTGGTCATTAGCACTAAAACATAAATAATATAATAGTTATAATTTGTTACTAACCCTCACCTATTCTGTCTCTCTTCTCGGTACTCAAATGTGGCACTTGGTGCCACGGACCACCTGCCAAGTTGTTCTGCCTGCCTAAGGTAAAGTCATCTCTGATGGAGGATTGCAGGAATCATCAAGTAGAGGGGTCCTTTCATTGGACTGGCTGGCCCAGCACTATCTCAGCTGTGGAATGGCCAATAGGGGGAGGTAGCTTAATGGCAAGAGGTCTCCAGGACTCCTATTATGTCATAGTATCTACTGTTGAATTCTGCTCTGTACTTGTAATATTTCTATTGTATTGAGGATTACTTGTGTTCTGTTCTGTGTATTGTATTGTATTGACCCCCTTCTTTTTGACATTCACTGCACGCCCAACCTACCTGGAAAGGGGTCTCTCTTTGAACTGCCTTTCACAAGGTTTCTTCCATTTTTTCCCTACAAGGGGAGTTTTTCATGTTGTTTCTTGTCCTAGTGTCCAGTTTCTGTATTCCATCCTGCCTGAAGAAGGGACCTGAGTTGCATATTGTAATCTTTTTAGTTAGGCAATAAACGTGTCATTTTGCTTGCCTTTTCTCTACATTCATAATGGCTAACACGGTACAACACCCTAGTACTATTTGTCCTCTTAGAAAGTCAAGGCTGGTGGGCTGTCAAAAGCAAGGCCTATGAAAGCCCATTGCAGCAGTCCTTGTGTGATTATGGGCTATACAAAAATAAATTGTATTGTATTGTATTGTAATTGTACAGGTACTCAGCTTGCTCTTCATTAAATACACACAAAATACTGGTGACGTCTGCCACATCGAAAAGACAACTCTGCGATGTTAGCCTTAGACGTAAATAAAGTTTCAAAGAAAAAGCCATATCTGAAAATGGCAAATACAAAGAAAAGATTAAAACAGGCCAAAAAACACGCAGTGGATGGAAGACGACTGCAAGGGCGTATTACGGTCAGCATGCTGGAGTCGTCTTTTCTCTGCTGCAGACAACGCTGGTATTTGGTGTGTATTTGATGAAGAAGTCAGCTATGGACCTGGTAAAGTGTTTGTTTCTCACAATACACACTCTGGTGTCCTTATCGTCATATGCAGTTGTCAACCTGGCCCTTCCCCTTCTTTTTCTGTTCTGGTTAGATCCAGTTTTGCTCCTTCTCTGAAGACAGTAATAGACAACTTTATATGAAATCTTCAGTTTCTTGGCAGTTCTTGGAGAGACGTTCATTCAACAAAAAAAGCAATAGACAGACATGTTCCTTGAGGAATTTGTTTCATTTTGTCCATTTTTGAAACGTCCGGAATTCCAGTACCTTGCAACTAACTCCACCCTATTTCCAGTCCCTGGCCTTTAAGAATGAGATTGCCCGAAGAAAACTGTCACTTATGGTTTAAGTGACCCAAGGAGCGGAGCTCCGTAGTTTCAGAGACAGACTTTGATTTGCTCGATTGCTAAAAGCCAACCTTATTTTGTTTAACTTAACGCCATCACATTTTATTTCCTGCAACTAAATGGTGGAAAGGTGGATTGGCATTCCAAAATTCTGCAGTTGTGCCAGTCTGTTGTTACTCAGATGACCACAATCACTATGTTTTGTTTTTCTTCATAGAACGCCATCTTGTGTTTCACTTTAACTTCCCTGTGTAGTGCTCTGAGATCATAAATGTGAGGGTGTACTACAAGAGTATTATGAATTAATTTAAATCAGTTGAAGGCGGAATTACTGTGGTTGAGTTCTGAGCTCCGAGATGTGATTGTAGATTGACGGGATGTCTATTATTTTAAACTATGTGTTTGATATTTATTTCTGAGAGTCTCTCAAACCCGTCGTAACAGTGTGCTCATTGTAAGAGGCTACTGTTGTGTACAATATTATAAAATATAAATTAGTTATTATTAGTATCTATTGTTCTTGTTCCAGTTTTAGTTTTTTTTTTTTTTTCTTTTTTTATACCACCAGCTCATCCAGTCCTACTGCTTTTCCTTCTACTCCTCCCAGATAATGTCAGGGCTATTAGGGGCTATCAGCGCTCTTACACATAATTATCACCTTGCCAGCCCCCTTTCTTAAATGACTGCAAGGCAGAACAATGGTGTGCATTTGAAAAGCCCACCACTCTTGAATTTAAAAGAAAACCAAATTAAAATGAAGTGTTTGACGCTGTGCCTGTGAAGTGGTTTAGCACTGTAGCCTCTCAGCTTTGGGGATTTAAGTTCTATTCCCATCCAGGTCACTGTGTATATAAAGCTGGCACATCTTTTCTAAGAGGTTTTTCTTTATTCTGCAGATATTCATGTCCAGTTAATACCAGTGACTGTAAACTGGGTGTTTGCTATGGGCTGGCATGTCATCCAGAGTTGGATCCCACTTAGCACCTCATGACACCAGTATAACCCTGATTATTAAAAAGTCTGAACAAACACAGGCTGCCCTAATTCAAGGTTGTTTATAAGAAATGTAATGTTTTACTCCATGACGTAGATGTTGCAACAGATATTTAAAATATTAAAAGCAGTGTTTCAATTTCAAATGAAATATTCTTGATCTTAATAGAAAAAATCTGTTGTGGGCTGCTGTCCTACTTGAGGATTTGTTCCTGCCCTATGTTGGCTGGGATTGGGTCCAGCAGACCCCCATGACCCTGTACTAGGCTATAACGGGTTGAATAATGGATGGATAGTAGAAAAAATAAAAATAATATCATATGTATAATTACCGACCATGAGACAGTCTAAAATGATACCCCACATGCTTATAATTGTAGTTGTAGACTCTTAGAAGGGATAGGACCACCAATATCAAATATCAAAAAATATGATCATATTCATGATCAGTAACATCACATTAGCATAAAACAACACTCCACATGCCTATTATTACCATTTTCCATTTTTTTTGGTTGCTTTTCAGATCTACAGTATTTGGTTAGGAAGTTTTCTTGTTAATTTTAGTTCAATTGAGACATAAACCCGAGATCATGAAAGATCTTTGGGCATCTCTTGGAAAAAGTATGGTGTTCCCCAATGTCCTGGCTAAGTTGCCACCATGGCCTTGTCAATTCTAGACGTTTCATCATCCCATGTCACTTGTTGGCTAATAATTTCTCAACCCTTCACTACCTATTAGCTTATGTGTCAAGAGCATATTGGTGCTAGAATTGCTGCCATCTTTCACTTTCATTGGCATGTTTAACATTGGCATCTACAGACGCCAAAGTGTAGAAGCAGTTCGAGGTATCTAATGAAGCAAAGAAACTCACCTGACAAATTGCAAACACCTGTGATGCCAACTGTCCCAAACATGATGGTGCCCTGAAATTGGGGAACCATGTATAAATCTAAAATGATACCCCACATGCTTTAATTTGTAGTCATTTTTAACCTTCTAGGAATGGCTCTTAGAAGGGATAGGACCACCAGTATCAAATCAAATATCAAAAATATGATCATATTCATAATTATCCATCCATCCATCCTCTTCCGCTTATCTAAGATCGGGTCACAGGGGCAGCAGCTTGAGCAGAGATGCCCAGACTTCCCTCTCCCCGGCCACTTCTTCTAGCTCTTCTGGGGGAATCCCGAGGCGTTCCCAGGCCAGCCGAGAGACATAGTCCCTCCAGCGTGTCCTGGGTCTTCCCTGGGGCCTCCTCCTGGTTGGACGTGCCCAGAACATCTCACCAGGGAGGTGTCCAGGAGGCATCCTGATCAGATGCCCGAGCCACCTCATCTGACTCCTCTCGATGTGGAGGAGCAGCGGCTCTACTCTGAGCTCCTCCCGGATGACTGAGCTCCTCACCCTATCTTTAAGGGAAAGTCCAGACACCCTGCGGAGGAAACTCATTTCAGCCGCTTGTATTCGCGATCTCATTCTTTCGGTCACTACCCATAGCTCATGACCATAGGTAAGGGTAGGAGCATAGATCAACTGGTAAACTGAGAGCTTTGCATTACAGCTCAGCTCCTTTTTCACCACGACAGACCGATGCAGAGCCCGCATCACTGTGGATGCCGCACCGATCCGCCTGTCAATCTCACGCTCCATTCTTCCCTCACTCTTGAACAAGACCCCGAGATACTTGAACTCCTTCACTTGGGGCAGGATCTTGCCCCCAACCCTGAGAGGGCACTCCACCCTTTTCCGGCTGAGGACCATGGTCTCGGATTTGGAGGTGCTGATTCCCATCCCAGTCGCTTCACACTCAGCTGCAAACCGATCCAGAGTTGAAGATCACGGCCTGATGAAGCAAACAGGACAACATCATCTGCAAAAAGCAGTGACCCAATCCTGAGTCCAACAAACCGGACCTCCTCAATGCCCTGGCTGCGCCTAGAAATTCTGTTCATAAAAGTTATGAACAGAATCAGCAGCATCAAGTTAGCATAAAATGACACTCCACATGCCTGTTATTACTGCTTCCCATTTGTTTGAAATTTTGTGAAAATGAATACCTTGTCCTTGTATTCCATTGGCGGTGGGTGGGATGGGGGGCTGGTGAGGCCCTGGGGTTGGTTCACAACTTCTGGATCTTCTGATCATTTTTGCTGTAGACACCTATTGGTTTCCCCTTTATTGGAGGGGTTTTAATTTGCTGCAGAAAATGGATCTGAAGGGACAAAAATAGGGGGCAACCCCAAAAAGCTCAGCATCTTGCATAAATAGACTTCCAGACGAGTGGAACAATATATCATATGTGAGTCAGGAGACACCAGACAAAAATAAAAACTGAAATGATTTCAAAGTGTTCAGAAGGGATTGTTATGAACGCAAAATGTTTCCTTTGGAAAAAGTAAGATATTCCCCAATGTCCTGGCATAGTTGCCACCATAGCCTTGTCAATTCTGAACGTCTAATTATCCCACGTCCCTTGTTGGCTAACAATTTCTCAACCCTACTAGCTTATGTGTCAAGAGCATACTGGTGCTAGAATGACTGCCATCTTTGACTTTCATTGGCATGTTGAACATTGGCAACTACAGACACCAAAGGGTGGTGTGACCAAGATGTGTGCAAATCCCCTTAATGGAAACGTGCAATGTGCCCTTTAATCACGTCTACATTTCTAAATTGTATGATTTGTAATTTTAAACTGTGGAGCAGAGGGGAGAAATAAAGGAAACAAATTTGTCTTTGTCCCAAACATTATGGAGGGCACTGTACATTATGTAACGTAACCGCATTTACCTTGTCGCACATTTGATTGTCACTTTAATACTTTATGTTTCATAAAAGTGGGCACGGTGTGGCTCCAGTCTGATATAAGTAATCAAATATTGCAGCTAAGTGTGTATTTTTGTTTGATTTAATCTTTCTGTACAGAGCAATGTAATGCTCTTGAAAGCTTGAGTTAAAATCAGTAACTTCAAGTGCATTCATCCCAGGAGTCTTAATTTAAGTCTTCCAATTTACTTGAGTAAACCTGAAACAGGAATTGCAAAATTAGCAGGCACATGTGAGGCTCCAGGGAGTCAAGCAGCTCATAAATATTGTTCATAACCAATATGCACTAAGGTACAGTGCCTGTGCTGCTCGTAAAACCAAAGGTTTAACTTTTAAATGATTTTATGAAGTACTGTTCTTTAAAGTTGTAGCATACCATTAATGGAACAAAGTAAATAAAAAGATAAAAAAAGCTAAGAAAAAAATACGATACAAAATGCAATAAACTATTAGTTTGGTTTATTTATCATTCGTCAGAGTCATCTGATCAGTTTCTCATCCTGATTAGGGTGGTAAGGAGATAAAGTCCATCCCAGCAGCAATTAGGTGAAGAGCAGGACTCAACCAGGTCACAAAATAAATACGGCCCTCATCACTCATAACACACTGTGAAAAATAAAGATGCCAACATAGTTATTCAGAGTAATGCCACAGGGCAGGGATACTCAACTCTGGGTCTGGAGGTCCGCAGTGGCTGCTCGTTTTCATACCAGCCAGGTTCGTAATTATGAAACTTGGTAATTACTTGTATGGCTTGCTAGTGCTTTCATTCTTCCATTTTACCACATTGTAGGTTTTTCATTTTTTCTGACAATGCTATCCATATGTTTTGTGGTGTGGACCAGATTTGTACCTCTTGGTCCTTCCCTTCTCTCTCATTTATTTCAATACATTGTATTAACACAGGAACCTCATGCTGTACGCACACAGGTTTAAATGGAAACACATTAGCTGGAGAGCCGGTGATTTCTTTGTCATTTGCAAGGAGGCGTCTTTTATGAGCAGAGTGTCCCACCGGACGAAGCTACTGTCGGGTAGACCCTGAATCTGTGAATAGGGTCAAACTCATTTGTTTAAGTTAAGCCTGAGGGTGAGAAGCTTAAGCACCAACAGGCGTTATGTCTGTTGGACATTTTCAATTTATTAAACGGGACGGTCCAAGTTTTATTTTTTTTTTTTTGTGCTCTGTCTTTCCTGCACCCAGACACAGGGGACTAAAAGCTTTAATGCGGTACACCACAAAGATGGCTTTGAAGAATCCTTCAGGAGTTCATTGGGGGACATATTACTTCGATGTGGTGCACCGGTGTACCCCACAGCATAGAGGTGGCTATGAAGGGTGCTGCAGTGCAAAGTGTGGCACTCCATCTTCACCGATAACTCTCCAAGATCATAGATAACCAATTGGTAAGATGGTGCCAGTGCTTGTGGTCTGCCAATCAGCACAATTCATCACTGGAGCCCCACCCACAATTGTTCCTGGTTGAATGAAGAGTTCATAACCTGGAGTAGGAGCTAAAACTATAGGAGCTATAAAAATGAAGGGAACACTTAATCATCCCACTAAGTGAATGAAGCTTCAGTGATATCAATCTGTCCAGATAGGAGGAATAAGTGATTATAAATCATCTTCACCAGCTTCACCTGCTTTGGTGGAAATGAAAGTGACAACAGGAGCACTGGAGAGGCAACACCAAGACACCCCCCAAAAAGGGAATGGTGGACACAGACAATTGCTCCTTCTCCTTCCTGACGGATTCTTCTCAATTTTTGCATTTTGCTAGTGTCCTTGTCACTATTCGAGAATGAGGTGGTACTTGCAGCCGATTCAGGGTGCACAGGTAGTCCATCTCCTCCAGGATGGCACATCCATACATGCAGTCACCAGAAGGTTTGCTGTGTCTCCCAGCGCAGTCTCAAGAGCATGGAGGAGATTCCAGGAGATGGACCATTACACACGGAGAGCTGAACAGGGCCGTAGAACGGCATCAACCAAGCAGCCAGATCGGGATCTGCTCCTTTGTGTGAGCAGGAGCAGTGCCAGAGCCCAATAAAATAACCTCCAGCTGGCTACTGATTTGCATATTATTCAGGAAACTGTCAGAAGGCCCACCTTCCTCCAGTGGGACCTGTGGTCACAGCCCATCACTGTGGAGCTCAATTGGCATTTGCCAGTGGCAGTTCTGCCTTTGTTGCCTGGTTCTCTTCACAGATGACAGAAAGTTCACACTGAACATATGTGACAGACGTGAAAGAGTCTGGAGATGCTGCGGGGAACATTGTGTAGTATGCAACATCATCCAGCCTGACTGGTTTGGTGGTGAGTGATGGTCTGAGTAAGGCATATCATTTAAGACTCGTAAAGATCTCCTCATACTATGCAATGGTACCCTGATTGCTATCAGGTACCAGGATGAAATCCTCAGAGCCATTGTCAGACCTTACACCTGCACCTCCTGGTGCAGGAAAATGCCTGGCCTCATGTAGAGAAAGTGTATAGGCAGTTCCTGGATTTCAAAGGCATTGATGTCATTTACTGGCCTGCATGTTCCCTAAACCTGAATCCAAATGAGAACTTCTGAGATGTTATGTATCGGCATATCTGACGATGTGGCCATGTAGCGCCACAGACTGTCCAGGAGCTCACTGATTCCCTGATCCAGGTGTTAGGAGGAGATCCCCCAGGGCACCTTAAACAATCCCATCAGGAGCTGGCCAGGATGTTGTTAGGAGTGTATATAAGCATGTGGGGGCCATTCACACTACTGAGTCACATTAGGAGTTGCTGTAACGAAATTCACAGCTTAGCTTGGGATTTCAATTTCTTTGTTGAATCAGCCCTTAACAGGTTGGTGACTTTGGTTTCCATTGACCATCATGTGACAATGCGAGTTCGCTGCATGCTCCCCATCTTCTGTCCGGGAGTCCTTGAACCCAATACCGTCGGTAATGTCACAGATGAGCTCGCAGTGAGGCACAACAATGGAGCAAGGGGATGGTGCATAAAAGTGGCAAGTGCTTTTATTAAAAAACAACAGCAAAAACAAAGTGTCTAAATAAATAGAGTGCAGTGATTTCCAAATCATTAAATAAATAATCCAGAAAAACAGAAGTGAAAAGTGGAGGTTAAAATCCATTAGATAAAATCTTTAAAACAACGAGGTTAAAACAATGCAGGAAGCAGTCTTTTAAAACAAAACAAGCCCCGTGTCTTCTTTCCTTTGGCAGCTCCCCTGTTTCTCCTCTCTGGGCTTCTCAACAGGGGAGTCGCCTACCTGCAGCAGTCTCCTACTGGTCAGTTCGCCTTACCGATCCCTGGCTCCAGTAGGCTCCACCAAATAGTGACTTGGAATCCCCCAATGACAAGGGCTCTCACTCTGGGGAATCCACGTCCGAAGTCCCGACTCCTGCTGCCTTACGCGGAGAGTCATCTGCCTTCCGGTCACTCCCGCTCTTCACTATAAACTCAGTGGGAGCGACCACTACGACTACTCCCCAGGTGTCCGCCCAACACCCAGGCTCCCTGCTCAGCTGCACACGAGCCTGCACTCGCTCACTCACTGTCCCGCACCGACTTTCTCCTCCTGCTTCCTGCCTTCTCCTGCAACCTCCGTTTCTTTCTTCCAGTCTTTTTTTTTTCCTTTATCCGACTTGCGCTTCTATTTATAAAGAGGACCTGGCAGTCATGGCAATCAGCAGCTCCTGGGAACAATTACGGATGCAGACCGCTTCTCACCTGTGCACTTAAGTGAGAAACGTCCACATTAGGAACCGCTTCGGCCACACACCACCACGCCCCCTCACTAAGCCGCGAGTGCGGTGATTATTTATTAAAACTGGCCTGTTGACGGGAGCTGTGGACCTGCTATACCACACATCAGCACATCATTTTGTTCTCAATGAATTATACAGAATTACTCAGTAAAGATTTTCCACTCGAATATTTCATTCATCGAGATCCAGTGTGTGATTTATGTGCTCACTTAATTTTTTTCCGCAGTTTAATACCAGGAACTGTCTACCAGGAACTACAAATGTGTGGTATGAAAGCTACAAAAAGTACCTGAGTATCTAAAAAGTCCTTGGTAACTAAAAAACATTCCTGCGGTGGGAAAGCATTTATTGTTTCAAATGTCTTTAGGGTGATTTCCTTAATAAATGCACAGAGCACATTTATAAAGTAACCATCTGGAGATATTTCTTTCAGTTCACACAAGGTATGGATACTAATCTGTTTTATTTTCCTTCACACACCCTAATAAATGTGGTTCCTGCATTTGTGTAGAATACAAATGCTATTTATATGGCTTCTTTCATCTTTCAAAGCTCAGTCACACATGCTTCTAAGACTTGGGCACAAGTGAACTACAGTATTTATTAGAAACTGCTTCTGAGTTGAGTACAATAGGTTGCCAGTTTGAATGCATCATAAAGGATGAAGCACAGTTGTTTCAAGTAGCTTGCTCAAGGCCATTCACTTGCAGACTGAGCTGGAACTTGAAATGTAGCCTCCTGGTTTCAGTTCCTTTCTTCATCTATCAGACACTATGGCCTCATTAACAGTGAATTTCAAATATATAACCATATACGGAAAATGGACTATCTTCTCTACTTGTGACTTTACTAAAAAAAATGATTTTTCTCTTCTTATTTTAATGTCTTATTTAGAAAAAAAAATTCTTAAAATCAGAAATCCTCAAATGAGAACATTTTGGAAAGTGCTGAAGAGACTTGAATATGGTCTGATGCCCTCAGCCGTATCGGTTTGAAAAAGGGAAATCAAACCACAGATTTTAAATGAATTGGAAAGCAAAATTTAAACAATAAATGAATAAATAAATAAAAAGATCTCCTCAGTTCTGATTACTCTTAATTCCCAAGAATCACATATTCATTAACAATAAGATGGCTAGCTGCTTTGGATTCCTGAGGGTTGTGCCCAGATGATCGATATCATCTGCTAACTCGTTCGAGTTCCTTCAAAGTTAGACTTCAGAAAATCTAAAGCTGATGTCACATTATATGACTTTTTGTCATGGAGCATGTCAGTCTGGCTAACTATAGTTGCTGATCTCGTTGCCGGACCATGTCAATCTAAACCAGTGGTTCTTCACTTTCAGTCCTCAGGGCCGCCTGTTGCTGCAGGTTTTTGTCCCAACTCATTTCTTCTACCTAATTGGATATCTACTGTGGCAGGTGACCGAGGTTCATGTCCAGCCGGGACGCCCCTGCACTCTATATTCAGGGGGAGCAGCCCTGGACGGTGCAATACCTCACCCTGAATGCTAGATGGCCGCCCCCCTGTGTTGGAGCAGTGCCTCGGTTTCCTGCAGGGCTCCATGGGAATTAGAGTTGAGTGCAGCGCTGTTGGGTCCCGTAGGCACCGCTAGTGGGTGCTGCAACTGGGATTCCTGAGCCCGTATGGGCAGCGTATTCGCCACACCATGGAGCACTTCCGGGTGAACTATAAAAGGGCCCAGCAACCACCACTCAGGGAGCCAGAATCGGGAGGAGGAGGACGAGGTTGCCTAGGAGGAGTGGTGGAAGAAAATAAGAATTAGTGTGGTTTTTGTGTTGTTGTTTTTGGGACTGTGCTGTGGCTGGGGAACACAGAGGAGACATGCCCTCAGCAGAAGAAAAATACATTTGTGTTTTATTTTTACGTGTGCCTCCGTGTCCATCTGTGTCAGGTTGGTTGCCTGTATAGTGCCTTTTCACACGACATTAATTAAGCAAGCCAGTATTTCCCAGTTCGATGTTTTTGGCAGCCATCTGGAAATGAATACCATATATACACGCGTTTCAATTCTCTTTCTCTCTATGTCGGGGCTTGATTTTACCATATAATTTCCTGTATTTTATAATGTCGGTCGTATAAGTCGAATGTGGAAAACTCACGCTATTAGTCCAAGAGATTATGATATGCTAACGTCCACCTGAGAGAGTAACCACAGAGCACACTGCCTTTTTTTCTATGCATTGTGCCTATGTGCCTACATGGTAATACCCGAACTTTTCCGAAGCAACGTTTGCACTGTTTAGTGTTTTTTGTATCTCACACCCTCGTACATCTTTATCGTAAGAGCATCCCTTATCTACGATGGAGAGTTTGATCAGAAGAAAATATAAAGTCGTTAAAGTGGCAAAAGAAATTGGTAACTGCGCTGCTGCAACAAAATTCGATGTGTCTGAGAAACTGGCGCGAGATCTGAGGAGGCAGGAAGATGTAAAAAAAATTCAGTGTTGCATTTCAGAATGGGCGTATAAGTCAGGGTCTGATTTTATGATCGATTTTTCGGGTTTCAAGACCCGACTTATACGTGAGTATATACGGTAACTGTAAATGCAGCCTTTTTACCGAATGAAGCAGGAATTTAGATAGATGAACAAGATGAATGAGATGAAAATGAGGTGTTAGGTGAATAAGAATTAAATAAATGAATACAAAGAACAAAAAAAACAAAGTAAGCACTTAAAGATACCAAAAAAAATATATAAATTTGTCTTCCTATAAGTGTAATATATCTCATACTACTGCACTTTTCCAAATAGAAAATAAAAAGTAACAAAAGCGGTCAGCTAATTAAACAATCAATCAAAGGTAACAATGACTGACTGATTAAGGAACTGGTTGGAACAAAAACCTTCAGCCACATTGGGCCCTGAAGAGTGAACATTGAGAACCACCGATTTAAATGATTGAAAATGTCACATTTAGTGATCGCGCGCCAACCTTCCAGCACTGTCTTGCTCACCCCTTTAGGTCCATTATGACTAGCAATCTTTTTTAATTATTAATATAATTGTTAATTCATTTAAACATTTTTTATAATTAATTATTTACTGTTTTGTAGCCTTTTCTGGAAGGATTTTCAATAAGGATGCATTTAATGTAGAGTTTTGAACATCAGGGATTCTAAATATTACATTGTTTTTTTCAATTTGTGGTAAAATAAAATGTAAAATATTTACCGTCTTTCCATAGCACCATATTAGATTTTTATGAATGGCATCAGTTTGGGAGTAATGTGTTGGCTGTTGCCATAGTGATCTGTCCCAGAACCATCTGGAAGTGCCGTCATCATAAAAACCACATAAAGAATGGCACTTGCATTCTTTCTGTATCTGAGTAACCGATAAAAATAGTGTTGGTCCACAACTCTGATCCATGTTTAAAGACTTAACGGTATTCTGATTACTTTGTTTCATTTGACCTTTGATTTTGCTTTGCGTTTTAAACTTGATGATCGATCGGCTTGCATTCTTTGGTTACGACCCCAGCAGACACTCTCAACTACATTACAAAATCCTGATCCCGTTAATTAAAAAAAAAAGACTGCCTCATTAATAATAATAAGAATAATAATATTAATAATAATAATAATAATCTCTGCATTATATAAAAAAATCTTGGGATGAGAAAAGACTTTTTCAGAGAGACAAGACGTGACTTTCTCAGAGAGACAGTTTCATGTCCCACGAGATGAGACTTTGTGCCAATGAATTTAACCATGCCTGGGACCAGAAATAAAAGACAAAGAGTAGATGACAAAGTAGAACATCGTAAAGAGGTTCCAAAATGTTGGCGTGGTACACATGCAAAGCAGGTTAGAGATAATGAAAGTACGAAAACTCGAAAGTCTCAAAAAAATGTCGGAGACTTGTAGATTGTCTAATTCGTGTTGCCATCAGGAAAAAGTAGTGTTTCTTCCCAATGAAGAGGCGTATCCATGAAAATTAAAAGATTTGTTGTTTGGTGAAAGTGAAATCCACATACGCTGTCATGCTTGGGTCACAGAGTTGCACAGATACACAGGAGATTTTAAGAGACAAGAACGTTATTCAAACACTTCAAACAAACATAAGTCTCTTTCAGGAGTGAATCAAGCTCCAAGTGTTGTTGGAGGGGACAGTTCCGTCACTCAATTAAAAGAATAGAAAATCTTCCTCTTCATAGGGGCGCGCCTTGGGAACGGGACCCCAACAGGAGCAGAGAGACAAAGCAGTGAGACAAAAGGACAGCTGCTGTACAGGCTTTTAAATGTTTGAAGTGCTGCACAAGATGCAGATCACGTGGCACGGCAGCAACAGCAATCCAGCAGGTGATCAAGCAAAGAGGAGGTAAAAAAAACAACTGTATTGGTTTCCCATTGTATCACTGCTTAAGATGAGATTTGGGAGGAGTGAACATGTCTCCTTGGGGTACATTCAGTTCCACTCTTCACAACTTGAGCAGTAGATACACAAAGTGGCTGGCACGTAGCACAGGCCATTGGCGAGTAAAACAAGCAGGGGGCGAAGCCCCAAGTAATAATAATAATAATAATAATAATAATAATTCTTCCCATTTATACAACACTCTTCTCACTACTCAAAGCACTTTACACAGTGAGTGAGGAGCCACTTTAACTATCACTAATGTGCAGCATCCACCTGGATGATGCAAAGGCAGCCATTTTTGAACCAATACGTTCACCACACATTAGCTGTAAGGTGATGAAATAGTGATTAATAATTACCTAATTAGAGATAGTGAATGATTAGGGGGCCAGAATGACTAGGCTGAGGTGAGCAATTTAGCCAGGATATCAGAATATACCCCATGCCCAGGGATCTTTTATGACCAGAAAGAGTCAGAACCTCGATTTTGCATCTCATCTGAAGGATGGCACCATTTTTACAGCACAGTGTCCCAATCACTGCAGTGTTGCATTGGTATCTACACAATGACCACAGGAGAAATGCCCCTCTGCTGGCCTCACTAATACTTCTTCCAGCAGCAACCCAAGCTTTTCCTGGTTGGTCCCCCATCAAATGGCTGGCTGGGCCCGAACATGCTTAGCTTCAGGTGGGTGACCTTTTCTGAAGTGCAGGTGGTATGGCTAATTCTTGGTTAGTACATTGTGACAGCCAATTGTGTGCTGTTTGATGGAGCTAGCACCTGTTACATAGGGTTGACAGCTACAACAAGTTTTCCATTTTTGTTTTTTCATTCTGCTGTGGTACACAAAACACAAGGCATCAGACAGATGAGCTTCTCTTGTGTTTGTGAGGTCCAAAACACCCAAGCTCTTTATTCCTTGTTGCTGGATTATATACATTGTACTTCTGGATGAGCATTCAAACCTGTCTAGATTTTGCCAGAGTGAGACACAGACTAGTTGGAGTGAGTCGTTTGACGTGTCACAATTCGGTATCCATTTCATGACAGCACGTTCCAGAATGCCCTTGACTTATTGCTGGAAAAGTCTTCAAATGTGACATAGCCTTTCGGCTCTCAACAAAATCTGATACAACGCTGAGGACTGCTGAACAGGGCACAATGTGCTTATAAGTGTAAGTTCTGGTTTATTTTATTTTATTTACAGTATGATGTACAAGTATTCCGTTTTGTCATACTGTATATGTAGGTTGGAGAAACATACCCTATTTAATGAAAGAGTCTAAATATTTCTAATTTTCTTATACTGAAAGATAAACAAAAAAAAGTCAATAATTGATCCCTTCATTGAATAGTTTTGACCCCTGCCTGTGCTGAATGACAGTCAAATGTCACCCTTCACATGAATTTACTTATCCTAGTTTTGGACTGGCAGTGGAGAGGTCCTAACTGCTCAGTCACGAGGACTGTCATTGACACTAAGCACAGCCAAGATGGCTGAACGTACCTTACATGGCCTAAGGAGTCACTTGGCTACGGTGCCTGAATGGAGACCTACAGGGCATGCTTGGAACTGCAGTCCCATTGGACAGCCCTGTTGGGTTTCATGGGTGCTGGCAGGGACAGACAATTCCTGCTTTAAGGAACTTTCACCTGACCTGACTTCCAATGTGCATTGCAAGAACACCGGAAGCACTCCTGGGTCTGGCATCTGATGCCTCACCTCAGGGAATTAGAGACAGACGGCAGAGGAAGAAGCTCACCTGGAGAAGCAAAAGGAGAAGAAGAAAGAGAAAAAAGAATTGTGCTTGGAGGTTTTATTAATGATACAAAGACGTTTTGTGAAGGTATTTGTTGAAATAAATTAATTGAACCCAGGACTTGTGTTGGTATTGGTGTGTTTGAGGGTTTGACGTGGTTGGGGGGGTTTGGTGCCCCCTATCGCTAACAGCATACAGCATTAATTGGCTATAAATTAGATTTTTGCGTTGTGTTCTTAAACCATAGAATTTTGCAGCCTTGAATATACAGTCGTCACTTGGGATAAATACTTGGGATCGAAAGTACAGAGTAACAGGGATTATGGAAGAGAAGTGAAAAAGAGAGTGCAGGCAGGGTGGAATGGGTGAGAAGAGTGTCAGGAGTGATTTGTGACAGACGGGTATCAGCAAGAGTGAAAGGGAAGGTCTACAGGATGGTAGTTACACCAGCTGTGTTATATGGGTTGGAGACGATGGCACTGACCAGAAAGCAGGAGACAGAGCTGGGGGTGGCAGAGTTAAAGATGCTAAGATTTGCATTGGGTGGGACGAGGATGGACAGGATTAGAAATTAGGACATTAGAGGGTCAGCTCTAAGTTGGGATGGTTTGGAGACAAAGTCAGAGAGGTGAGATTGTGTTGGTGTGGACATGTGCAGAGAAGAGATGCTGAGTATATTGGGAGAAGGGTACTAAGGATAGAGCTGCCAGACAAGAGGAGAAGAGGAAGGTCTAAGAGAAGGTTTATGGATGTGGTGAGAGAGGACATGCAGGTGATGGGTGTGACAGAGCAAGATGATGAGGACAGAAGATGATCCGCTGTGGCAACCCCTTCCGGGGCAGCCGAAAGAAAAAGAAGAAGAAGAATAGACAGTCGTGAATTAATTTCAGGATTTCCATATAGCAGCCAACTCTACCCCTGCAGCCAGAACTCTGTTTCCTGCTGTTTCTTCAGTGTGCAAATTGGATCCAAAATTTTTTTTTGCCCTGAAGAGAGCAGTAATCCAATATAGCGTGTAGAAAAATAAGCCTGAAAGGTGAATGAGATAAATAAATATGCAAGTCATATTCAATGGGTAGAAGGTGTACAGAAAGCTTAGAAAGTATTCCAATGAATAGCTCTCAAGGCTGCTTCATTTTTGTCCACATGTTTATCCAATCCAGATCTAAATGTTAAAGACATGCACTGTCCAGCTGAGTGATTTATTCTCCAATGGGATAATCCACTGCATATTTAATGACATTACAGAACTGCACAGTGGTCAGTTTTTTTTTTTTCATGAGAGACACAAATCCCATTAGATGGTGTCAAAAATATGCCCATGACCAAATGGTACCTTGACTATTGTATACATGCATATGAGTAATCCTCAAAGCAGTACTGGGAGATCAAATGTAATTTCATAATGGAATAATCTTGTTTGTATGGTCAGCTCTGATGCCTCAGCATCACTTCCAGTATTAATGGAGAAGTGCTGTAATCTTTGGGCAGTCTAGAAGATCATGTTTATTTGCTCATCCGGCCAAGTTATCATAATATGTCTGCTTAGGAAAGCTTAAAAATAATGCAGGCCAATGCAACC
Organism: Polypterus senegalus; assembly: GCF_016835505.1. Classification (NCBI taxonomy): domain Eukaryota; kingdom Metazoa; phylum Chordata; class Cladistia; order Polypteriformes; family Polypteridae; genus Polypterus; species Polypterus senegalus. The sequence continues at coordinate 15,878,684 of NC_053168.1, forward strand.
CTCCATGCAGGACTCATTCCCGTTACCCTGTGGCTGAAATCGGTGTAAATGACTTCATGTTGGCACAAAAAGATTAGGAAAATGGATTGAATGTCAGTGTCATCAGAGAATGTAAATGAAGATTATGTTACAATTTGAGCCAAATTATGAAGGTTTAAGTCAGGGTTTCCCAGCCTGGGGTGCCCACAGCCTCAAGTGTGACGAGATGGCATTTCTGGGGGCAAAAAGAGGAATGTTGTGTTTCAACTCAACAAAAAGCAACAGTGGGCATCCGGAAAAAAAAAAAAGAAATTCTGGTTATGTTGCTAAAGTAGATATGGTTATGTCTTTGGAGAAAAGATTCCATGAGATAGAGGAGTCGAGGAGAAAAGAGATGGAAGAAAAAGAAAAGAATTGTGTGTTGTGTTGTGCTTAGGAACTGTGTTTGGCTTGTGGGAAAAAGGGGAATGCGCTTCCCACGAGAAAAAGAAAATAAAAAATTCCTGTGTGCTTTGAATTGTGCCTCTTGTGTCTGTCTGTGTTGGGGTGGGGTGGATGGAGCGCCCTCTAGAGGCCACAATAGATAGATAGATAGATAGATAGATAGATAGATAGATAGATAGATAGATAGATAGATAGATAGATAGATAGATAGATAGATAGATACTTTATTAATCCCAAGGGGAAATTCACATACTCCAGTAGCAGCATACTGACAAAAAACAATATTAAATTAAAGAGCAATAAAAATGCAGGTATAACAGACAATAACTTTGTATGATGTTAACGTTATGGGAGGAATTGAAGAGTCGCATAGTGTGGGGTCTCCTCAGTCTGTCAGTGGAGCAGGACGGTGACAGCAGTCTGTCGCTGAAGCTGCTCCTCTGTCTGGAGATGATCCTGTTCAGTGGATGCAGTGGATTCTCCATGATTGACAGGAGTCTGCTCAGCGCCCGCCGCTCTGCCACAGATGTCAAACTGTCCAGCTCTGTGCCTACAATAGAGCCTGCCTTCCTCACCAGTTTGTCCAGGCGTGAGGCGTCCTTCTTTTTTATGCTGCCACCCCAGCACACCACTCTTAGAAGATGGTGCTCACCCCAACTGTCTGGTAGAACATCTGCAGCATCTTATTGCAGATGTTGAAGTACGCCAGCCTTCTAAGTAAGTATAGTCATCTCTGTCCTCTGCACAGAGCATCAGTATTAGCAGTCCAGTCCAATTTATCATCCAGCTGCACTCCCAGGTATTTATAGGTCTGCACCCTCTGCACACAGTCACCTCTGATGATCACGGGGTCCATGAGGGGCCTGGGCCTCCTAAAATCCACCACCAGCTCCTTGGTTTTTCTGGTGTTCAGTTGTAGGTGGTTTGAGTCGCACCATTTAACAAAGTCCTTGATTAGGTTCCTATACTCCTCCTCCTGCCCACTCCTGAAGCAGCCCACGATAGCAGTGTTGTCAGTGAACTTTTGCACGTGGCAGGACTCTGAGTTGTATTGGTAAAGATAAAGCCCTTACATCAGCTGGCATCTGCAGTAGTAAACTAAATAAGCACAGTTAATAGGGTGTTGTACCATGTTAGCTATTATGGATGTAATGAGATGCTTGCATATTGTAATCTTTTTAGTTAGCTAATATAAGGTGCCATTTTGCTTGACTTCTCCTTACAAATAAGGAGCAGAAAAGAATCAATGGGCCTCACATGTCCACTTGCAACCAATGAGAATCTTGAATACAATTCAGCTGAAAAGCAATAAGAGGCAACTTTAAAACAAGGACATCAATATTAGGAAACCATCATTTACAATAAAAATGAAGACAAGTACTAAAGGCCAAAGTTTGTTTTTCCACAGATATTCAGAATAACATCTGGAGCTATTTAACGACACAACGCACTTTAATTACTCACTTGAATGGCAGTGATCAAACCAGCACTCTAACCATGTACTGACAATTAATGAAAGTGCCCTAAAAAGAAGAAATTTACATTTGAGTTGATGCAAATGTTTGTGAAAGAGCATGTATAATGGCCTTGTATGACGATGCTGTGGAAAGGGGCTAATTGTTTGAAGTGGATGGCATTGTTCGTTAGTTAATACGTCACCTGCTCTTCACAAGCAATTAACTGGAGTTTTACATTGAACTGGTCGACTCATTTGACAAAAATGGTAGGAGATCTGAAGAAGAAGACGAATGACAAGTTAGGGGGACACTGGGGTGTAAAGAAAAGTCAGGGCAGTTCACATCTTGCTCACAATCAATACAGTTGATACATTCCTTTAGATAAATAAGGCAAGGACAGTGAAATCACAAATATACCAAAAATTAAGACACTTAACTAAACCGTACTGGCCCAGCAGTTTTAAAACATTTTGACGGGCGTTTGCTCAAAATGCAGAAAATTAAAACATGTATTGTTTTTTAAGTAGTTTTTTCTACCTCAGGGTGATCAATAAAGCCATTTGTGCTTATGTTATGCCTCGTTTGGATTATTGTAATGCCCTGTATGTTGGGATATCCCGTATGATACCGTCTCGCCTGCAAATGGTGCAGAATGCATCTGCTAGAGTTTTGACCCGCAGCACTAAAACGAATCACATCTCTCCAGTGTTGGCCTCTCTTCATTGGCTCCCTGTTAGTTACAGGGTGAATTTTAGGATTTTAGTGTTTGGTTTTAAAGCCTTACATGGGTCAGCTCCACCATACATAAGCTGATCTTATTGGTCCGAATTCGTCAGCCAGGTAGCTGAGGTCTTCAGATCAGCTCTTGCTTACTGTCCCACGCACACGGAATGGTGTCATAATAAGGTCGGCTTCCACCATTCATAGTCTTAAGGTTTTGTTAAAAAAGCACCTTGATTCACTTGCTTTTAGCTTGTGAGTTTGAGTGGTTAAATCTTTTTATGTATATTGTTTATGCTGTGTTCGTCACATATAATTATTAACATAATTTCATATAAGCTAGTTAAGTTTGGGTGGTGCAGTGGGTAGCGCTGCTGCCTCGCAGTTAGGAGACCCAGGTTCGCTTCCCGGGTCCCCGTGTCTGCATGGCTTTTCTCCGGGCACTCCGGTTTCCTCCGACAGTCCAAAGACATGAAGGTTAGGTGCATTGCTAATCCTAAATTGTCCCTAGTGTGTGCTTGGTGTGTGTGTGTGTGCCCTGCGGTGGCCTGGCACCCTACTTGGGGTTTGTTTCCTGCCTTGCACCCTGTGTTGGCTGGGATTGGCTCCAGCAGACCCCCGTGTCATGTACAGTATGTATAATGTTTTTTTTAATAATTATCTGGCTTTTATTTCATGCTGTTTCCTTTTATATGTAAAGCAATTTGGTCAAGTTCTAGTTGTTTTAAAGGTGCTACTTAAATAAATAAACCAAAAACCTAAAACCTAAGTTAAAGTGATATAAGAAGCCATCATTCAATTTTCATAATTAAAATTCACGGTCATGGGGAGGAAAGGACTTAAACATCAGGCACAAGGTAGAGGCCGATTTCTAATACTGCATATCAGACTTGCAAGTCAGCAACATCACGGTTATCAAATCCCTCGTTTCCTGTTTTTTTCATCTTTTAAAAATGTTGGAGACCAACCAGTGGCAGGCGATGTTCTACCCAAATGAGATATTAAACTTTTTAACTAAGTCTGCTAGTAAAACACAAACTGCAAAAATTGATTCCCTGAATCTGAAAAAGACATCCAGAATACCATAATCAGTTTCAAAAATGCATTAAAAAATTAAACAAGTAATCCACAAATAATAGGAGACATCAACACTCACTTATATGAGGACAATTTGAAGTCACCCATCAACCTAACACACAACTTTGGGGAGTTGAAGTACCCCAAGAAAAAATTATGCAGATATGGAAACATTTGAAAACCCTGCAAAGGTCATGAACTAACTGGAAATATTTACATTTAAAGTACGTGTATTGGCTTAGCAGACGCTTTTGTCCAAAATGACTTACAACAGAAGGATACGTGATCGAGTAAACATTAGTCTGGGGGACAGTTTAGGAACAACTGTTACAGGACAAGGTGACAAAACTGATCATCATAAGATAAAAGCTCAGAATAAAAATACAAGTGACTTACGATTCCTAGATTATAAGAATCTAACAACTAAAATCAATTAGACAGAAATGCGCCAACCAAAAGAGGAAATATTAACTTGCACAAGTGAGAAATAGATAGATAGATAGATAGATAGATAGATAGATAGATAGATAGATAGATAGATAGAAAGGCACTATATGATAGATAGATAGATAGATAGATAGATAGATAGATAGATAGATAGATAGATAGATAGATAGGTACTATATTATAGATAGATAGATAGATAGATAGATAGATAGATAGATAGATAGATAGGAAAGGCACTATATAATGGATAGATAGCACTATATAATAGATAGATAGATAGATAGATAGATAGGAAAGGCACTATATAATAGATAGATAGATAGATAGATAGATATATAGATAGATAGATAGATAGATAGATAGATAGATAGATGTGAAAGGCACTATATAATAGATAGATAGATAGATAGATAGATTTTTAGTATAGCCAGCAGGATAAGATAGACAGATAGATGTTTTTTATATTTTTTTAAATAAATTATGTGAACCGCTCCTATACATCTCTTACCCCACACGTATTATCATATTCATACAACAAAAACAAACATACTGTATATTCCTCCTCTTTCTGATAAAAGTCTGATATATTAAAAAAAAAAAAATGATCACCACCACTACTTTAATCAGTACATGCCTCCTACTGTGCAGATAAACTGAGACAAAATTGATTAATAACTTTATAATATGTACATTTTAATCTACTATGAATGTACACCTTCAACATTAATAAAATACCTGTTGTTAATCAATTTTATTCATCATATATAGATAGATAGATAGATAGATAATTATTATTATTATTGCTATATAAATAAATATTATTATTATTATATATGCCATGTTTGTGAAGAAATAACTAAGACTTGAAACATGACAGACCTATCCCCTATTTACTACTCATTTACTTATAAATATTAATTCAATTAAAAAAGAGAAAGAATATTTGATCATTTTTTCAACATAACTGGTGCTAATTTCATGGTTTTGGACAGCTGCACCTCCTTAGCTGTTTTTGAACGCAAGTCTAAAAGTTTGTTTCTGCTCTCATTATGCACGTTTGTTCATATCATCGGTGGTTCAACATATTCAAATTACAGCCACGTTTTTCAAATTACATACTTCCTTTGACACAGTAGCTCTCATCTGCACTCTGACTTAAACTGTCTGACATTATGCCCTGGAATACATAAATGAATTAATGTATTAAGATTTATATGTTCCGGATTATAATAGAGAATAGCGGATAAACATAAAAGGCAAACAAGATAGCTTGTAGACTCCCAATTTGTCTAAACCTCTGACCCACAATTTATTTGTCTTGCATTCCGTTGTCATCGATTTTAAACTACAGCCTCCTACATCCTGCATTGACACTGTAGATACAGAACACACAGGAGGCTTCCTTTCAGCACCAAGAGGTCAGTAAGAGTGTTACAGGGCAGTCGGGGGTCAGAACAATACAGTAGGAGGGCTGGAGCTGCAGTTAGGTTAACATATTGTTCGACAGTAGAGAAGCCTTTTCAAAATTTGATCCATCTTCATCATTGCAATTAGGTTCTGCTCACTTTCTTTGAAAGTGTTGCTATGTAACACATTGGCAACTGCAGGCAAATTTGGGGCACAGTCATTTAAGCAGCATCTCTATTGTTGTGAGGTGTGTAATGGGTAATCATGAGGGGCAATAAAACGGCATGACCATTTAACAGCCTGGGTGAAAATTGAAAGGATGCCATTTATTCAGTGGTGGCCTTGTGTGTGGAAGCTGTAACTTTCACCCTCACGTGAACTAAGGTTTATGGGTAGGATCTAATGCTCTGGCTCTCATCTAACCCCTAGGAGGAGAGAAGAAAAGAAAAGAAAAAAAAAAAACAAAAAGTAAAAAAGGAATTAATGATCCTTCACATATTGTCTCATTCTTTTGTTGAAAAAAGGCAGAAAGAATAAAAAGCTGGGTTTAAACGATGTAGGGTGAAAAAGGAAAAAAAAAAAAAGAGAAGCGCCATTAGGATCAGGTTGTAAATCCTACAAAACATTAACTTCATTACATGGCAATTACTATCTGTAATTGGCAGAACGGAAGATTGTACTTTCTCATCACTTTGTAATTGTCCGAGTCTCAGCACTTTTTTTCCCTAGCAAAGGTCACACTATTAAACACAAAGAAAAAAAAAAATAAAGCAGAAGTTACTTCTGAATTAAGGTTACAAGGGGGTTACTTGTATGACTTGTAACTGTTAATGACTGCTTGAAGGACTTACTAACCTTTTATGATTGCAAGATAAAAATAATAAATCTTTACAACAGTCAGTTAAAACCTGCTAATGGTACAAATGTAGAAGAATCTCGATTGACGTATTCTTACAAACGCACAGTATTATAAACTATGGCGTCCTGAGATAAGATCTCATGGCAGGTCACTGTTTGTGTGACATTTGTATATTCGGCTTGTTTCTTTGAAGGTTTTCTCTGGTTTACCTCTAACCTCTGCAAAGATCTGAAAGTTAATAATAATTCTTTACATTTGCATAGCGCTTTTAAATAGTGAGTGGCGAGCCACTTCAACCATCACTAATGCATAACATCCATCTGGATGATGCAACGGTAGCCATTTTTATGCCACTATGCTCACCACACATTAGCTATTAGGTGGTGAAGTGGTGAGGGAGACAGACAATTAGTGACAGGGCTGGATTAGGGGGCCATAACGACTAGGCCATGGAGGGTGATTTAGCCAGGACATCGAGATATACCCTACTCTTTATGAAGGGTTGCCCAGGCATCTTTAATGACCACAGAGAGTCAGGACCTCAGGTTTTACATCTCATCTACGGAAAAATCTCCGCTCACAATTCACCCTCAACGATTCGCCTCCCACATTTAGCCCCTCACCACATTTCACCTCTGTAAATAATGAGTAGGTTACAGAAATGTAAATAATCGACCTAATTTTATTATTTATCTTGTCATTTATTTTGGTTTAATAAATGCACAGGTTAACATTGCCAATAAATTAAACACACCCTTTTCACAAACCCAGATTCCATGTTGTTTGTCTACCGTTCTCTTTGAAAACACGGAAATGTGGTTGTCGTCATCTACCAATTTCCTTTTGCCTCTTATTGACGGAACTCTTTTTGCCATTGTAAATTTTTTTAATATTATACGGCGCAGTGCGTGGCGTGGTGGCATATATATTGATATTGCATTCTCTGCGATGGGCTGCTTGTTCTTCACCACCGCCATGCACCACCGATAGTCAAGGTGGCGAAGACAGCAAACATTAAATTGAGTAACGATGCTGATGAAAAAACTGAGCAAAATTCAGTAACTCTAGTTCTTTGGAACGCTATTTTGCTACTTAAAATATAATCAAAATTAAAAAAAGAAAACAATAAAATACATAATAATAATTTTTTAAAAAGTTTAAATGATCCAGGTAGGTGATAGGAAAAATATCTGGAGTGAAGTGTGAGGAGCAAATTGTGGGGGAATAAATTGTATCAGGGGTAAGATGTGGAGGGCAAAATGTGGGGGGCAGCGTTTCCGGATCCCCTAAAAGATGGCACTATTTTTACGGCACAGTGTCCCCATCACTGCACTAGGGCATTGGGATCCACATTCAGACTATAGGGTAAGCGCCCCCTGCTGGTCTCACCAACACCTCTTCCAGAAGCAATTCAAGCTTTTTCTAGATGGTCTGCCATCCAAGTACTGGCAAAACCCACACAGGCTTAGCTTCAAGTGGATGAACTCTTCTGAAGTGCATGTGGTATGGTGAGGTTCATTTTTGATTTCAAATTGTCTCCATGTCAGTGTTTGTGAGTGAGTTCTGCCATGGTGGTGTCCTGCTTTTCTCTCTTCTTTTGCCAGGGTAGCCTTCATCTCCCTCCAGACACTTCTATATAAAATGGAGATAGAAAATAAATATGTTCTAAGATATTTGCTCAGCCTAAAGTATTAGGAGTTTAAGAATATTGTGCTAGAAATATAAAGATTAATGATGTGCTTTTGTGGACATTTTAAAAATAAACTCAAGCACCAGACTGGTAACAAATGAATAGTTAAATTTTCTCTCACTGAGCAAATTATTAGTAACATGCGTACACCTGCTAATTTATGCAGTTATCTAATCAGCCCAGTCATGTGCCAGCAGAACATCCTGCAGACACAGGACAGGAGATTCAGCTGAAGTTCACATCACCGGGGTACCAGAGGGAAGAAAGGAACCCGGAAGTGGATCATGCGGGCAGTATTACGGCGGCGGGGCCTTGGTCTTTCTGAAGAAATAAAGCGAGAGAGGTTAGTTGTCCCCTGGCATGACTTGTCACAGTGCGTGTCGGGTCCTTAAACTGCTCCCCATGCACGCGTGACAATATATTATATATATATATATATATATATATATATATATATATATATATATATATATATATATATATATATATATATATATATATATATACACAGTATGTAAGTATATATGTATGTATGTATATATAAATATATTGTGACAGATGGCCACAGCCATTACCTGGCTGGGATGCCAACTGTATGGAAGGACCCAGGGAGAGAGCATCAGCAAGACAATACCTTCCCCGGGATGCTAGAGGGCCTCCCTCCTGGGCAGCTGGGGCAACATGGATTTCAACAGGGCAAGCCAGGACTTGGAGTTTGGTCCAGCCCTGTTTTGTACCATAGGGATCTTCTGAGCCCTATGATGGACTTCCACCACACCAGAGAATGATTCCAGGTAATTCTATTGAGCCACCTGGAGCACTCCCAGGAGTAGATTAAATGGAGCCACCTCACTCCATTCGAGGATCCAGAGTCGGGCGGTGGAGGACAAAGCTTGCTGGGAGAGGAGTGGAGGCAGCCAAGAAAGAGAGAAAGAAGAAAAAGAAAGAAGACGAGACCTAGCATTACTGCTGGTGCCTTGGTGCTGTACTCTGTATTGGGTTGCATGGAAAAGCGCTGCCCCATGAGAAATAAACATGTGTTGCCTTGGACTTGTGTCTCTGTACCTGTCTTTGTCCGAGTTTGAGGAACTGTATGCCCCCGGTATTCCACTATATATATATATATATATATATATATATATATATATATATATATATATATATATATATATATATATATATATATATATATACTGTACTATATATATACTGTATACTAACGGTTAGGGTTATCTACATTGTGTAGTTTTCAAAAAATCCGGGTGATCCATAGTCTTTAGTGATACACACAAAACTAACACACACTCGTCACTGCTTTAAAAGCAACAATAAACACCGAAGTGAATGAATTATCAAACTACGGAGACGGACTTCTGTTACACCATACACGTCAACATCCACGATAGTGCACAACAATATCGCTGTTGTCTGAGACAGAACAGCCCCTGTGTGTGTGAAACTTAAGTATTCAATTACAGCGGCGAAGTCAATCCATTATCCACGTACCCTGTACAACAAACATGCTACTCAACGTCAAGCTCAAGGACGCCGGCATCAGCTCTCCTTTGTCTTTGAGAAGCGTGCCGCTGCCGGCCCCTTTTGACAAGCGTGCTTCACACGACACGAGCACGATATCTACTTGCGTGGAGCGTGCTGCTATTAAAACACTCACTTGTATTGTTGTAAGCTAAATGATTTAACTTTTCTATTACATGTAACTTGTAACTGTACTGACCCCTACTCTCTTTTCTGTTTCTTTTTCCGGTTTCTTTGTGGTGGTGGCCTGCGCCACCTCCATCTACTCAAAGCTTCATGATGTTCCAACAATGATGGACGGATTAAAAGGCAGAAGTCTACGTGACCATCATCATCATCAAGCCCTTCCGTGAGAATCCTAAATCCAAAGAGGACTGTTTCATTTATGTTAGGTAGAATGCCCAGAGGGGACTGGGCGGTCTCATGGTCTGGAATCCCTACAGATTTTTGTTTTTTCTGTCCCCCCGGCCATTGAACCTTACTCTTATTCGATGTTAATTAATGTTGATTTATTTTGTTTTATAATTGTGTCTTTCATTTTTCTATTCTTTAATATGTAAAGCACTTTGACCTACTGTTTGTATGAAAATGTGCTATATAAATAAATGTTATTGTTGTTGTTGTTGTTGAATAATTGTCCGAATATATATCTACGCGCACAACATCAGCATAAAAAAAATCAAGCGTGAAGGGGCCCCCTTCCGTTAGGGCCCTGGACCAGAGTCCCATTTGTCCCTCCCCTGGCGGCGGGTCTGCCACGCCCTCCTCCACCCTAGCTACGCCACTGATGTCACTTGAACCTTCACCCGTACTCACTTCTCGACAGTTCACTCAGTAGACTGTAGACCTAGCATGATTTTTACCACTGCCCAGTGGTCATTTCCAGGGTGTTCCCAGGAATCATCTGTGAGGTCACTAACGCTCTCTGAAAGTCTTAGTGACGTCTACCCAGATGTCCCTTCAGCATCCCCATTTGTCCAATGACAACCAAAACGCTCAGATCCTTGTTTCACGTTTTCTCTCAGGGGTTTTGGATTTCAGTAAGCACCACTTCAGGTAGCTATAAGAGAACTGGCTTTCCTCAAGTGAGTAAGGGGGCTTCTGGTTTAAAGATGCAGCTGCGAGGGCATCGTATTTCTCAGTCTTTTCAGTCATTCTGACTACATCCCTGACTCCCACTCTGAACTGAAAAGGACCTTCATCTTTGGTAGCTTCTGGACTGCCTGTCCTTACAGTAGGGGTTCATATAAGCTGGCCAGGTCACTTGTAGGTCTGGGTCATTTTTCCAAATGTCCTAACAGACCCTGATGGCTTCTAAATTATTTTAATGCCTACAGACAAAACACTTCTAGGGTGCTCTTCAATTAAATGTGTCATCGTGTCCAGTGGTGATGTTCTTGTCCTTCTCACAGAGCTTTGCCCCACACCGCCCTTGTCCTGTGGCTCCCTTTCTTGTCTAGCAGAACAGGTAATCATCTGCACATCTGCAGAACAGGTAATCTATCTAAATACACATTATATCTCAATCTATTGATATATATATTCAAACACAGGGAGAAGCCGGATGTAGCAATGGCTTGTCAGCCGACATCATTTACAAGGAAATGTGATAGCGAGCTCAAAAGACAAGAAAACCTACTAATTTGTAGTGAAAGGAAAAGTTTAAATCTCACACTTCAAAATGTAATCACAAGATCTATTAATTTAGCCGCATAAAATCTCTTGTAAAAATATGATCTGGCAACTGGTGACAGTATACACATATAATTCTATGTACTATGGAAACAAAAAATGACAAGTTAATTCCTTTAACACACCACCAGTCTGGGATGTAAACCAGCATCTCACAAGGTACATGTAAAAATTCCCACAGTACGTGCTTTACACAATATACTGTCAAATAATGAGACAAGATAATTACAACTCTGAGAATGCACGAACACGCCCTGTGTGCACGGAAAACCACTTATTAAAAACCTTGTAATTGTTTGTCAGATCACTTGGACACTCAAATTATGAGATTAATCATCAAGTTTATTGGCTCCTGGAGGTGAGGAGGTTCGCCCTTTTTGCAGCTGATACTATCAACACAAAGGCATTTTTACACTTTTCGGCTGACCTGAAAGAGTGTGTTTAAAATTTTTGGCACTTATTTCAGATCTGTATCAGTGAATACGTAACTTGCAATGCACGGAGTTGCCACCTTCTGCATGTTTTGTTTTGTTTTCTTTTAGCATGTTGACATTGTTTAGGCAAAAAGGTGATGAATGAGGTGTTTGTTCTTTTGAAGTGTTCACTGTTTCATGTAAGAGAACATTGCATTTTACAATTAGCCATTGTTAAATATCATTGGTGCTTTACTCACAAAATTCAATTCTAAATCAGCCAATTAATAATCAATAATAATAATTCTTTACATTTATATAGCACTATTCTTACTACTCAAAGGTTTCTTCATAATGAGTGGGGAGCCACTTCAACCACCAGTAATGTGTAGCATCAATCTGGATGATGAAACGGCAGCCATTTTTTTTTGTACCAGTATGCTCACCACATTATGAACTGTTAGGTGGTGAAGGAGTGAGAGAGAGAGAGACAATAAGAAACAAGGGATGATTAGGGGACCAGAATGACTAGGCCATGGAGATCACTTTAGCCAGGACATTGGGATACACCCTACTCTTTACAAAGAATCTTTTTTAATGACCACAGATAGTCAGGACTGTGGTTTTATGTCTTATATTCACACCGCACCATATTTACAGCACAGTGTCTACATCACTGCACTGGGGCATTGGGATCCACGTTCAAACCAGAGGGTAAGCGCCCCCTGCTGGCCTCACCCACACTTCTTCCGGCAGCAATCCAAGCTTTTCCTAGATGGTCTCCCATCCAAGTACTGGTTGGGCCCAAACATGCATGGGTAACGTCTTCTGAAGGTAAATACAAAAACACACTCCCAGAAGGACGGCAAAATAATGTGGGGGCAGTAATGTACAGGTGCTTGAATCAGATCTTTAACAAAATTCAATTCTAAATCAGCTAATTAATAATAATAATTCTTTACATTTATACAGCACTATTCTTACTACTCAAAGTGCTTCTTCATAATGAGTGGGGAGCCACTTCAACCACCAACATGATGCAACGGTAGCCTTTTTTCTTTTTTTTTTTGCACCAGTATGCTCACCACACGTTAGCTGTTTGGTGGTGAAGGGCAGGGCCATCTTAACAGCATTATAGGCCCCAAGGCAAAGCAGTGTACTGGGGTCCCTACCTACACAACCACTCAGCAAGTCACAACATACATAGATTAACATGGGGCCCCTATGCTCGCGCCCAGCGTGCCCATGCGTTAAGACAGCCGTGGTGAAGGAGTGAGAGATAATTAGCCAATTAGAGACAGGGGAGGATTAGGGGACCAGAATGACTAGGCCATGAAGGGCACCTTAGCCAGTAGATCGGGATACACCCTACTCTTTAAAAAGGATGCCCAGGAATCTTTTTTAAAGACCAAAGATAGTCAGGACTGTGGTTTTACGTCTCATATTTACACTGCACCATATTTACAGCACAGTGTCCACATCACTGCACTGGGGCATTGGGATCCACATTCAGACCACAGTGTAAGCGCCCCCTGCTGGCCTGACCCACACCTCTTCCAGCAGCAGCCCCAAGCAGTTCCTAGATGGTCTCCCATCCAAGTACTGGCTGGGCCCAAACCTGCGTGGGTAACTTCTTCTGAAGGTAAATACAAAGACACATTCCCAGAAAATAACGTGAGAGCAGTAATGTACAGCTGCTTGAATCAGATCTTTAACAAAATTCAATTCTAAATCAGCCAATTAATAATAATAATTCTTTACATTTATACAGCACCATTCTTACTACATGCTTCTTCAACAACCACCACTAATGTGTAGCATCAACCTGGATGATGCAATGGCAGCCATTTTTTTTTTGCACCAGTATGCTCACCACGCATGAGCTGTTAGGTGGTGAAATAGTGAGAGAGCTAGCCAATTAGAGACAGGAGATAACTAGGGGACCAGAATGACTAGGCCATGGAGATCACTTTAGCCAGGACATTGGGATACACCCTACTCTTTACAAAGGATGCCCAGGAATCTTTTTTAATGACCACAGATAGTCAGGACTATGGTTTTACATCTCATATTTACACTGCACCATATTTACAGCACAGTGTCCACACCACTGCACTGGGGCACTGGCATCAACGTTCAGACCAGAGGGTAAGCACTCACCAACACCTCTTCCAGCAGCAAACCAAGCTTTTCCTAGATGGTCTCCCATCCAAGTACTGGCTGGGCCCAAACATGCATGACTGACTTCTTCTGAAGTCCATCCATCCATCCATTTTCTAACCCGCTGAATCTGAATACAGGGTCACGGGGGTCTGCTGGAGCCAATCCCAGCCAACACAGGGCACAAGGCAGGAACCAATCCTGGGCAGGGTGCCAACCCACCGCAGTTCTTCTGAAGTGCATGTGGTAAATACAAAGACACACTCCCAGAAGGGTGGCAAAATAATATGGGATGAGAAAAAGAAATTTTAAGTTGGTTAAATAGTACTAGGGTGTTGTACCGTGTTAGCCATCATGGAGGCAATGAGAAGACAAGCCAAATGACACCCTTTAATGGCTAACTAAATCTCGCCTGAAGAAGGGGCCTGATTTGCCTCGAAAGCTTGCATATTGTAATCTTTTTCGTTAGCCAATAAAAGTTAGTTAAGCAATTATCTTTTCTTTTGCATTTGGCAATACCTATATTTAATCAAATAATTTATCAAGGCTACAACTTTATTTACCTTGCCTTTCTCTGTTGTAGGTGGTGGTCTCCAGCCTTTAGATTTATGTCAAGGTGACTGAAAGACACTTCATTTACGAAACAGGACAGTGCAATTTATTGACAAACACAACAGCTATGGAAGTATGATAAAGGCATATTTATATTGACAAATAAGATTGGACGCAGACAGTCTAGACATACATATAACATACAGGATGGCTGTTTATTGGTTATTTGGAAATGTCATTTACAGATAAATAGTTTTACAATACCAAGTCTTTAAAGATGATGTCTGATGTTGTGAGGAATTGCTGCTTTGTTGTTGGTCCGGGTTCAAGTGGAGGATTCTTCATGCATTGGAGTGACCTCTTTCTCTTTTTTGCTGTCACGCTGTGCTATTGCTTCCTTGGCTTTCTCTTCTGCAGTTAGACACTTTGTTGTGTTGTCTGCAATTTAGAGCAAAGCCCTGCTGTTTCTGGCACAAGAGTTTAGATGCTTGAAGTGATGGCTGCTTCTCAGCCTTGTCAGACTATTAGCACACAGCTCTGGCTTGACAGACTGGATCTCAGCTTCTGGTCCACAAAGAGAAGAGACTTTCACCTTTTCATCTCCCCATGGAGAGGGCGGCTCACAGCTTGTTAGTTTGAGATAGGATTTTAGAAAGTCATTTTGAAGAATGTGCCCCTGGGAAAAGTCCCAGAGTTCTCTAGGATTCCCGAGTGAATTTCAGTGAGTGTATTCAATTCACAATTCTCTTAGCTTCTCTTTTCTTCTCCGCATTCTCTGTCATTCTTTGCTTCTTCTTACTTATATTTGAGAGATGGATGCATGTGGTTTAAAAGGAAGGACAAGGACCTTCTCCTGATTGGATTAAAGTCACTTCCAATTACAAAATCAGTGTCTTCCAATAGGCGGGTTCTTCTTCTGTCTGGCCTTGTTGTCGTCACTGAATTGTAGGTCTTTCTCCTTATTTGAGTCATTTTCATTTCTTCTGGTTCAAGAGGTCTGCAGAGGGGCTTCAGGAGACATGTGAGTGCAACTCTGATTTATTCCTTTGTGTTCAGATGGAGTCCAGGCAGATCCTGGTACAAGCTGCCATTTACTCGCTTAGTTTGAATGCTAGTGGGGATTGCTTTTTTAACAGGCCTGGTGTGCTAAGAAAGCCTAGCAGAATGGGCAATGCCCACTTTTGTCATATAATGGTAACAGAAAATACTTTTGATAGCTGATTAAAGTTCATATAAGCATTTAACACGTGTGAAAGGAATAATCCACCTAAAACATAGTGGGTGTAGTGGGGTGCTCAAGAAAATCAAATCTCAATTTACATGCAGAATGGAGAGAAAAAAAGTTTATCATATAATAAAAGCCAATAGTGACCAATGCTGTACAATGGCAAACGATGTGAAAAAATCCATGGAAAAAAGAAAAAAGAAAAAAAAAAACTCATATTACTCAGAAGATGATATTGCGGGGGCGGCACGGTGGTGCAGTGGGTAGTGCAGTTAGGGGACCCAGAGTCATTTCCCGGGTCTTCCCTGCGTGGAGTTTGCATGTTGTCCCCGTGTCTGCGTGGGTTTGCTCCGGTTTCCTCCCACAGTCCAAACACATACAGGTTAGGTGCACTAGCGATTCTAAATTGTCCCTAGTGTGTGCTTGGTGTGTGGGTGGGTGTGTGTGCCCTGCGGTGGGCTGGTTCCCTGCCCGGGGTTTCTTTCCAGTGTTGGCTGGGATTGGCTCCAGCAGACCCCCGTGACCCTGTAGTTAGGATATAGCGGGTTGGATAATGGATGGATGGATGATACTGTGGGAAATGGAGAAGAAGGTGGGAGAATGGAGAAGGACTTTGGAGACAAAGGATTGAAGATAAATAGGAAGAAGGCAGAATATGTGAGGTTTAATGATGATCAGGATTCAGAAGTTAGCCTGCAGCAGGAAATGCTATTGATATCTATGATCAGTGGTAACCAAAGATGGAAAAAATTAGATAACCCATAGAATGCCATGTGGATGGAACAAGATATCAGAAGTCTTATGTGAACAATTGAGGTGAAGGTTAAAGGTAATGTTCCAACACAATCAAGACTTCATGGGACCCCCACCACCATTGCTTCAGCAAGATTGGGACTTCACGGGACCCACACCTTCTCTCCCCATTGCTTTGGCATAATCTGGACTTCATGACAATTATTACGGAAGCAGTGCGTAGTGCGGTACACTAGACTAGAGAGGGAGGACAGCAACTTTGCACCACACTGGGGAGGTTAGAGCAAGTCGGGGTGGGTTGGAGTTGACTGTTATTTGCTTCAGAACCATTTTGGTACCTGGTATAGACGTAAAGATAACCCATAGAGTGCAGTGTGGAGGGAACAATTGGAAGAAGGTATCAGGAGTGTTGTACGATAGAGGAATTAAAGTGAAGGAACTAGGTAAGGTTTTTAAGACAGTAGTAAGACCGGCAATGATGTATGGAGGTGAGACATGGGCAGTAAAGGGAGAGCAGGAGAAGAAGTGAGATGTGGCAGAAATAAGAAAGTTGAGATGGATGTGTGGAGTTACAAACAAGGACAGAAAAAGTAAGATATGGGCAATGAGGAGAGCGCAGGAAAAGAAGTTCAATTTGAGGACATGTGGAATTACGAATAATAAGACAGAGAATAAGAAATGAGACAATCAGAGGTACAAGATAAGTGGGAGAGATATCTAAGAAAGTAAAGGACAGGAGGTTGAAGAGGTACGGACATGTGATGAGGACAGACAAGGAATATGAGGGCTAAAGAGTGACGCAAATAGAAGTACAGGTGTTTTTTTAACATTATTAAAAGCGATTAACTTTCTCCCATGGCAGTGTCTTGTTTTCCTTATGGATGCTGCCACACTGGAGATCTCTTTAATTCATCGCCTGGTATGTTTTCATATCCTCATCAGCTTTCTGACAAAACACATTCATTAATCGGAAGTCTTATCCTCAATTCCAAAACTCAGTCCCCATGTGGCTTGCATTTGCAGTTTACGATGAGCTCCGAGTGCCTTTTTAATAATGTTTTAGTAAAAAATACATATATTTGGGTTGCATATTTTGAGCAAACTACAGGATAACTGGCATGTGACACAAGTTTCGTTTTCCCATGGACATTTTTCAAATCATTTGCCATTGTGCAGCATTGGCCACCATCGGCTTGTATTGTATTGTAACTTTTTTTCTGTCTCTATTGCATGAAAACATAAGATTTAAACATTTTCTCCGCTATCATTACAAACTACATGGGGTAATTAACATATAAAAAAATTTTTTTTTGAGTGGGGTTTTCCTTTATGTTCCATCCCTAATTTCACACATATTTTTTTCTGCATACATCCAGAGAAATTTTAAAACATTAAAAATGTCTTTTTGAGTAACTGTGTTACTTGATTCATTTTCATTTTTGAACGTTTCAGTTAATGAATTAATCAACTACACCAATTACATTTAAGGAAATACTGTAAGTACCGCCTTTTTAGCACACGTGCAGTATTTTTTCTGTCACCTTTGACCCACATTCACACCTTTTTTGCTGTTAGGTAAATTTGTCACTAACTAAGATTGACTTCCAGAAAGGGAAACACCTCATTTAAGTGGTTTATTGCTCCATCTGAAAGTGTCAAAGAGAATGTTGGGTGCGTGGGGCGGGTGGCATCCTAACAATGACATTGATTGAGCACTAGAAGACAGACCTGACACTATGAAAAGTGGACTGTGCTCATTCATTCCCTCCATTTCAATAGGCCTACAGGGCCCATCAGCTTTCTTGGAAACATGAATAGACCATCTTATGACGCAGTTAATTAGGAGTTGAACTGGGTATGTCCACCCAGTTTCCTAAATACGTAAAAGGCTGATTGTATTCTTTTATTTAACTCATTTACATATACGCCAATATTCAACTTTGGTAACACTTTAGTTTAGGTACTGCAAAAACGCATCTATTGTTCATTTACTCCTATGTAATAAGACCTTCTGCGGTGGGCTGGCGCCCTGCCTGGGGTTTGTTTCCTGCCTTGCGCCCTGTGTTGGCTGGGATTGGCTCCAGCAGACCCCCGTGACCCTGTAGTTAGGATATAGCGGGATGGATGGATGATATTGTGGGAAATGGAGAAGAAGGTGGGAGAATGGAGAAGGACTTTGAAAGACAAATGATTGAAGATAAATAGGAAGAAGGCAGAATATGTGAGGTTTAATGATGATCAGGATTCAGAAGTAAGCCTGCAGGAAATGCTATTGATAATATCTATGATCAGTGGTAACCAAAGATGGAAAAAATTAGATGCAGAGATAACCCATAGAATGTCACGTGGATGGAACAAGATATCAGGAGTCTTATGTGAACAACTGATGTGAAGGTTAAAGGTAATGTTCCAATACAATCAAGACTTCATGGGACCCCCCACTGCCATTGCTTCAGCATGATGGGGACTTCACGGGACCCACACCTTCTCTCCCCATTGCTTTGGCATAATCTGGACTTCATGACAACTGTTACGGAAGCAGTGCGTAGTGCGGTACACTAGAGTAGAGAGGGAGGACAGCAACTTTACACCACACTGGGGAGGTTAGAGCAAGTCGGGGTGGGTTGGAGTTGACTGTTATTTGCTTCAGAACCATTTTGGTACCTGGTACTGAGGACTGAATGCTGGTATTGGTATCAAAGTCAGAATTTTAGTAATGATCCAACACTACTGCAAGTACAACTATTGGAAAAGTAGATAGATTAAATATCGAGGATTAGTGGTAGCCTGAGGAGGAGAAATAGACGTAGAGATAACCCATAGAGTGAGCACCAGAAGACAAACCTGACACTCTGAAAAGTGGACTGTGCTCATTCACTTCCTCCATTTCAATAGGCCTACAGGAAATGTGAATAGACCGTCTTATGACGCAGTTAGTTAGGACTTGAACTGGGTATGTCCACTCAGTTTCCTAAATACGTAAAGGCTGATTGTATTTCTTTTATTTAACTCATTTTCATATACACCAATATTCAACTTCGGTAACACTTTAGTTTAGGTACTGCAAAAATGCATCTATTGCTCATTTACTCCTATGTAATAAGACCTTCTGCGGTGGGCTGGTGCACTGCCCGGGGTTTGTTTCCTGCCTTGCGACCTGTGTTGGCCGGGATTGGCTCCAGCAGACCACCGTGACCTTGTAGTTTGGATATAGTGGGTTGGATAATGGATGAATGGATAATAAGACCTGTAAAAGGGCTTCTTTGGGTCTTCATAACACTTACAAAGCATCAATAAAGTGTATCTCTGCAATGTGACTTACTAACAAAACATCACTTTGGAGTGGTCTGAGGTGGCTTAACTGTGACACATTTCTATCGAATTCTCACATTAATAAGTAAATGCCAATACAGCACACAGCGCATACATGAATGACCGATCTACTGAACTACTGCTTTATAAGTGTTATGAAGACCAAAAGAAGTGTATGTTAAGGTCTTGTTACATAAGAGTAAAGAAGTAATTTTTTTCAGTACCTAAACTAAAATGTTAACTAAACGTCTTGTAAAACAATTTGAAGAACTGACTGTTGAAAATTCTGAATTATCTAAAATAAACATTACATACCTTCATCGTAATAAATAATAATTCTTTGCATTTATATAGCACTTTTCAAAGTGCTCAGCAATTGCAGGTTAAGGGCCTTGCTCAAGGGCCCAACAGAGCAGAGTCCCTTTTGGCATTTTTTACGGGATTCGAACCGGCAACCTTCCGATTGCCAGTGCAGATCCCTAGCCTCAGAGCCACCACTTCCACCATCATCATCATCTTTAATCAATATCATTCATTATTGGTGAGTACCCGTACATATTACTGTATTTTTATTGAAATTAAATTAAATTATTACATATTTACCCTACTTATACCAAAGAAAACGAATTACAGTACATGTAGGGGTAACATCTGTATTTTACATTCTAGCACTGCGGGAGACATAGCAGTACAGTACTGTACAGCAGGGGCTCCCAAACTTTTGGACGTTAAGTACCACCTGAGGTTAAGTGAATTGCGTTGCGTACCACCCGCACCTTGTTGAAAGGGAGGGAGAGCTGTAAGGGGGGGAGTTCGGGTCTAAACCGCCCCGAAATCTGAATAAAAATTAAAGAATTGGAAGAAATTATGCATAAAATTAATGAAAAAATGTGTGCATGTACATAAATTGATAAATACCACCTTGAAACTAAAACCTGCCTTCAGCCTGTATGTGACGCAGTTACCGAAGACGAAATGGTATCGGCTTTGTGCTTAGATCTAGTGACTACGATGCGATACAGCCGGCGGCAGTGCACGTATAACAACAAACGTGAGCGGTTTCTGTGAGGCAGAGTTACCGAAGACTAAATAGTGTTGGTGTTGTGCTTTCATGTAGTGACTAAAAGCTCAAATAGTAAAGAAGTAGAAGTTGACTTCCGCGAAATGGAATTATGGTAGCGTTAAATGAGCTAAATACTGATTCGAATAATAGGTTTTATTTATTCAGATGACGAAATTTCACACCACGCTAAACTTTGGAATCCACGTATTGTTGCATTTAAACAGTTTCACTGGTTTTTGCTCACAACAGGCTTGTCATAAAGGGTTTTTGCACATATAAATAAAATTTCAGGGATCACGATGCGTACCACCTGAAAAGGCTCCGCGTACCACAGTTTGGGAACCGCTGCTGTACAGTATATGGGTTTACCTTTACAATCTTTTTTTTTTTAGGGTAATGTATTAAGAAGAGTTTGAAATGAAATTAAAGTGCTTTGGGGGCATATTTAGGGATTAAACTATAACAATAGGCATTTATAGGCATTTTTTGACCACATCCAGAATTTATGTGTTTTCACAATTCACGGGTGCTCTAGGAAAGTAACCTCCATGAATTTCGGGGGTCAACTGTAGCGCCGCACCCCCCTTCGTACCACGGTGGAATTACATACCTGGGAGGAAGCCCCGAGGGTGACCCTCTGACACTCAGGCAGACAAAGTAAACACTTTGAATTGTGATTGTAGCCTTCGAGAGCAGTATTCTTTGTTTTCTACCAAATTAAAAAAATAAAACTCTAACAGGTTTAGCATTTGGCAATGTGAAAAGTTGCTTGTAAAACTAATTTTAGTATCAGTTTCTCAAAACTATATGTGAATCTAAATTTTCCTTTTTCACTCATCGCTATATGTCACTCAGATACTTCATCCTTCTATTTTTTTTTCCACTTTATCCATCGCATGGTGACAGCAAATATCAGCACAATGAACTACCAACCAAACACCAGGTGCACTCGCACACGCAAGAATGTCATTTAAAATTCGGAATAACTTAACAAGCACCTGTGGGGTGGCAAATGAAGTACAAAGTAGCTGGAGAGGAGTCCACACAGACACTAGAACATTAAGCAAGCTTCACACGGAGAGGGAAGATTCGAAGCAGAATCTGGGAAGTAGCATTGCTAATTACTGCACCACCATGCCGCCCTTTCATGTTAGACCTGTTTATTATTCTATGACAGAAACAGAGATGTTTGTCTATAGTTACCTGAATAAATAGTAGAATTATCATGAAATATTATCTCCTTACAAAAGAGGACGGGTAGACAAACCTGTTAGGAACAACATTAAAGACAAGTTAAAGTAGTGAAAATCATCTTTCTGCTGTTCAAACTGAGTGCTGATCTTCTTTCCTGATTACATAGCAGGTTTGATTTCTTTTTCATCTCTACCCTGCCCTCAGAACATGTGAGAAATTAGGCACAGGTGCACAGAAGTCTAAGGTCGACAGCATTCCTTAGACACATTTGTACCAGAGGCACCTTCATTTTTTTTTAATTATGTACCGATTGCAACTAGAAAATGTCTTCCGTTGGCAGGCAAAAGAGCTACACCTTACACACCTCTAATTATGCATTCTCCATTAAATTAAGATCATACATTACAATCCAAACATGTCACTTTTTTTTTCATTACCTGCTCAGGTATCATGTTGATCTGATCTCTGATTTGCGTCTAAATGAGACAACAAATACAATACAATACAATACAACACAATTTATTTTTGTATAGCTCAAAATCACACAAGAAGTGCCGCAATGGGCTTTAACAGGCCCTGCCTCTTGACAGCCCCCCAGCCTTGACTCTCTAAAAACCCTTGTAGGGAAAAAAATGGAAGAAACCTCAGGAAAAGCAGTTCAAAAAGAGACCCCTTTCCAGGTATGTTGGGCATGCAGTGGGTGTCAAAAAGAAGGGGGGTCAATACAATACAATACAATACACAGAACAGAACACAAGTAATCCTCAATACAATATAAAAATAAAAATATTACAAGTACGGAGCAGAATTTAACAGATGATATCACATAATATGATTCGGATTTGTTTAGAGTCCTGGAGACCTCAGCCATCAAGCTGCCTCCTCCTATTGGCCATTCCACAGCTAAAACAGTGCTGGGCCAGCCAATCTGATTATAGGGCCCCTCTACCTGATGATTCCTATGATCCTCCATCAGAGATGACTCTACCTTAGGCAGGCAGGAAGGCAGTGGCACCAAGTGCCACATTTGAGTACCGACAAGAGAAACAGAATAGGTGAGGGTTAGTAACAAATTATAACTATCATGTTACTTATGTTTTAGTGCTAATGACTGACAACAGAGATGCAGTCTGTACAGTTAACCTGCAGCTCTAGTCAGGGTGTGCTAAACTGAAGTAGTGAGTCTTCAGCCGAGATTTAAAAAGCTAAGACCAAAGGGGCATCTCTGATAGTAGCAGGCAGACCAGTCCACAGTTTAGGGGCCCTGTAACTAAAAGCTCGACCTCCCACTGTTATTTTATTAAACCTTGGAATCCTAAGCAGACCAGCATCTTGAGATCTTAAGAAAGATCTTAGAAAGAATTCTTAACACCCTTAACGTGTGGACACTGTATACGAACAGCAATCATTTGTGGAAATAATACCGAGCGATTCCTTGAAGTGTCCTGGACTCTGTCGCTATTACAAATCGAGTTAAATTACAATTAAAAGATCACTTCATCCACCTTTTCATTTATTTCTTGAACCCACTTTGTTCAATTAAATGTAATCTTATCTTGAAAAGCTCAAGGTGCTCTGATGGACGATGTGCATGGGTTGGGAGTCAAGGCCAGGATGGGTGAAGATTCCTTTTCTGGATGGGAGGCCACATGGAAATCGTCCTGCCTTAATCAAGGGACAAGCAGAATATGACAGTGAGGCAGTGAGTTGGACCAAGGAGCAATACCCAGCTGATAGCCCTGTGTAGTGAAAGGACAAGGGAAGACAACCTGACAGGATTACTTGCTCCCCCAATATGTTAGGTGGCAGCCACCCTGGTTTAGGACTGCCATATGAACGCCCAAATGGCATAATGGGACTTCCTGGGAGCCACCAGGGAGAGCTGAAGGGATTCACCATCCCTACTTTTTGTGACATCAGATTGACCTGGAAGTGCTTCCGTCAGGGTATGCCCTGGCACCGAGAAAACTCCTGGGTCCAAGATAAAAAGGAGCCACTCAACCTCATCCAGGGAGTCACATTCAAGTGGAAGAGGAGGAGTGAAAGGAGAGAAAGAGAAGAGAAGAATTATGTCATATTTGGTTTATGCCACTTTGTATAAGGGAAGGCATTTGGAATTCTTGTGTCTGTGAGGTTGTGGCTGGGGTTTGGGGTGCTGCAACGCCCCCTACTGGTCAAAGTGTGTAGCTGGAAACAACCCTGCACAGGACTAGTTACACTCACATTCTACTGTAATCTCATTGTGATGACGTGATTTAATGGGCTGCTGTTGAGACACATTAAATAAAATATTCCAGATAGTTTGAACAACCTCTGCTTTGAATATCTTTACATATGCTCTGTTTCATACCACCTGGATAAGGAACACTACCATGCCAACATCTTCTTTATAGGCTAAACATCAGCATTTCGAATGTTGTACTAAGAAAGCTGATCACCATACTACTAGGCTTGGGACGTAGTACCACCCTATTGCAAATAACAGCTGAGATCAGACAACAGTAGATACAAATAAGCCCCCTTTTTTATTCATTGCATCCAAGGGAGCCTGGCATATGAACAGCTCAATTCATAAAGGCAAATGTTGACCAATACAGGGAGAGCTAAGCTTATAATGGCTGACATATTTTGCATAACACACACCACACAACACTCCAAATGCTATGTATTGATAATAAAGCCACTTAGACAGTTATGACAACTTAAAAACTGTTGAATATAAATTGAGGGATGCCACGCTCAGACTATATAATGCACTAGTGAGACCATATCTGAAGATATAACAGCACTTGAAGAGGCAAAGAGAGGAGCAACCAGGTACATCCCAGGATTTAAGGTCATTTCCTACTGTGCCAGGCTCAGAGAATTAAACGTATTCAATCTTGACTAGATATGACTGCATGGGGACCTAATCAAGGTCTTCAAAATTCTCAAAGATCTTGATTAAGGAGATCCAAGCAAATTCTTTCCGACTAAAGGGTGAATTATGTACTTAAGGGGAAGTGCATTAAAGACTGAAGCCAGGAGGCACTTCTTCAAAGAATTCTGAAAATCTGGAGTAAACCACCAAGTCATGTAGTTGAAACAACGCTTGACAAGTTTTAAGGAGTATCTGGATGAGATATTGAGACAGCTTGGGAATTAACTGAACATATTGGACTGGATGATCTCCTCTTGTTTGCCATATTTCTTAAGTTTTGATGTTATCCTGGAGGAGTGGTGGCTCTGAGGCTAGAGATCCAAGAAATACCAGAAGTGATTCCACTCTGTTGTACCCTTAACCTGCAATTGCTCCATCCTGGGTATGATGATTAGCTTCATCCAGTCCTGCAATGCAGGTCCTCCAATTTGCAGGAAAAGCTCAGAGGTTGGTGGCAGGACTGGCCTCACACTGTTCCAATCCATTCAAACTAGTCTGGTGCTGAGGTGTCACCCATTGCACAACTGCACTCCAGTCCTAAATTGGGATCCTGAGGTGGTTTGATGTGTGGTGGGTGCAGCAATGTGCTATATCAGTGCCTTCTAACCTTTCCTCTTCTCTGATGTTATACTGTAAATATCTAAGCTATGGTAGACATGTAACATAGTTCTACAATATACGTAGATAATGTATTTTCTCTTGCACTATTCATGGTGATTTTGGACCACTAACTGACAGACCACAACATATATCCACGATTAAGACACTAAATTCTGGGAGATTTACTATCCTTGGGTCTGAATTTCCCCATGGGATTAATAAAGTTTATCAAATCTAACTCTAATGTCACTCATTCTAACTATATGAGTATCTACTGCATAAGAAAACACTGCTTGTGTGGCCAGACCCCTCCAAGCAATCTGATTGGTCAGTATGGCTTTGGCCTGATTGGTCAGTTTGGCCTTGATGACTCAGTGGTAGGGATGATAACATGATATTTTAGGGGTGCAAAGTTCGATTCTTGATTGTGACAATTTTTCTTTTTACAAAAAATGTGGTAAATGGGAGCATTTCAACAACAACAGAGCAAATACCTGATTGTCGATTGGTGAATCGTCTGCTTAGTAGACATACATGCTTAGCTTGACGTGGGAATCCTTTGATAGATAGATAGATAGATAGATAGATAGATAGATAGATAGATAGATAGATAGATAGATAGATAGATAGATAGATAGATAGATAGATAGATACTTCATTAATCCCAAGGGGAAATTCACATAATCCAGCAGCAGTATACTGATACAAAAAAAAATTAAATTAAATAGTAATAAAAATGAAAAATGAAAACAAATAAAAATAAAAAAGCAGACAATAACTTTGAGTAATGTTAGCATTTACTCCCCCGGGTGGAATTAAAGAGTCCGCATAGTGTGTGGAGGAACGATCTCCTCAGTCTGTCAGTGGAGCAGGACAGTGACAAAAGTCTGCTACGCATGCTCAGACTTTGTACGTCAACTACGAGTGCCAGAAAAAGTTGCTCAGAATTCCTGTGGGACTTCTATAAAATCCACATTCATCACTAGGAACCTGCATCTGAAGTGTCTGCTGTAACTGTGGCATTTGATAACAGTTCACCAACTAAAGCCCACCCTCTCAGCTTGTCCAGTGAAAGTGACAGTTTTCATTTCAAGCACAGGTGTTTGAGTGTACCGCTGAGTATTTATGGATGTGCTGATTGATGGTGAACACCAAATCCAAGAGAGCTGTTGAAAAAACTTGCAGGCACCGTGTCAACCCTCCCCACTACTTTCTCTGCCGTTCTTTTTCCGGTTTTCTGTGCCTGCGATCTGCACCCCTACCACCTGATCAGGGCACCATACAGTCCTTACATTGATGGATTGAAGGCCAGAGGTCCACCTGACCATCATCATCCTCATCTAATTCTTCCAAGTGAAGCTTGAAAACCATGAAGACTGATTGAGATCATTAATGTTAGGGGGGCTGGGTGGTCTCATGGCCTCGGAACCCCTGCAGATTTTGTTTTTTGTTTTTTATCTCCAGCCCTTTGAAGTTTTTTTCTGTCCTGACCATCAGACCTTACTTTATTCTATGTTACTTTGTATTGCCAAATCTTATTTTTATATTTTTCTTTTTTTCTTTCTTCATCCTCTAAAGCACTTTGAGCAATGTCATTTGTATGAAAACATAATATAGTAATAAATGTTGTTGCTGTTGTTGTTCACATCCTTTTCGGTGCTCCCTTTGCAAGCCACATCAATACCGAGAGATGTAAATTCCTGGACTGTCTTGATTGCTTGCTGGTCCGCTCTTTGGTTTGCAATTGACTCCCATGGCTTTGGCCTTTGATTCTTAGTCTGACTTCCTCAGCCTCTGCCTTTAGTCTCCTCATCATGTCTTAAAGGTTTTTCTTGGTTCATGCCAGCATACTGTAAGGCCAATGCAAAGTCAAGTGCAAGACTTACTGTATGTTTATATAAATATTAATAGCCCGGTTATGGCGGCACGGTGGCGCGGTGGGTAGTGCTGCTGCCTCGCAGTTAGGAGCCTGGGTTCGCTACCTGGGTCCTCCCTGCGTGGAGTTTGCATGTTCTCCCCGTGTCTGTGTGGGTTTCCTCCGGGTGCTCCGGTTTCCTTCCACAGTCCAAAGACATGCAGGTTAGGTGCACTGGCAATCCTAAATTGTCCCTAGTGTGTGCTTGGTGTGTGTGTGTGCGTGCCCTGCTGTGGGCTGGTGCCCTGCCTAGGGTTTGTTTCCTGCCTTGCGCCCTGTGTTGGCTGGGATTGGCTCCAGCAGACCCCTGTGACCCTGTAGTTAGGATATAGTGGGTTGGATGGATGGATAGCCCGGTTATTCACAAAGACCCATTTGCAATAATGCCATGTATACCCTGTGAACTTTCTAGCTTGGATCACAGACAGATGCAAATGACACCAGTACTAAGGCACACATGATTTTATTAACAGTGTCCCCAACAAACACACACTTTCTTTACTCTTATTCCATCTTTCTCCTCCACTCCTCCTTTTCCTCCTCTTCCCAACTCTGGCTCCTGGAATACTGCTTTCTGGCTCCTTATATAAGTCACCCAGCTGTGGTGGAAGAGCTGCTCTCCAAGGCTCAGCACCTCCTATCTCCGCTGTAGCACTCCCTGGAAGTACCCACGGATCCCAACAGGGCAGCACCAAATTCCCACTTCCATGAAGCCCTGTGGGAATCCGAGGCACTGCTGCAACCCAGAGGGGCTGCCATCTAGCGTTCCGGGGGAGGTAACGTTCTGGCCACACTTGTTGGCGGCGTCCCAGCCGGGGTCCTCCACAACCCTTATTTCATGATGTTCTCCTGAGAAAACAAGTTAACTCATATACATTTCTCCATGAGCAACCCAATTATTAGGTTAGGTTATATAACACGATGTGTGGAGTACAAGTCCAAGGAGGTACTTCTCATTTATAATGCACTGGTGAGGCCTCATCTGGAGTCCTGTGTGCAGTTTTGGTCTCCAGCCTACAAAAAGGACATAGCAGCGCTAGAAAAGGTCCAGAGAAGAGCGACTAGGCTGATTCCAGGGCTACAGGGGATGAATTATGAGGAAAGAATTAAAGAGCTGAGCCTTTACAGTTTAAACAAAAGAAGATTAAGAGGTGACATGACTGAAGTGTTTAAAATTATGAAGGAAATTAGTACAGTGGATCGAGACTTGTATTTTAAAATGAGCTCATCAAGAACACGGGGACACAGTTGGAAACTTGTTAAGGGTAAATTTCGCACAAACATTAGGAAGTTTTTCTTTACGCAAAGAACGGTAGACACTTGGAATAAGCTACCAAGTAGTGTGGTGGACAGTAAGACATTAGGGACTTTCAGAACTCGACTTGATGTTTTTTGGAAGAAATAAGTGGACAGGACTGGCGAGCTTTGTTGGGCTGAATGGCCTGTTCTCGTCTACAGAATTCTAATGTTCTAATTATGTGGCCATGTAAGCCCTAAATTGGGTTGCATTTAAGGATTTCGTAATCTGTGCACATTTGTTGCACACTGGTAGGCTGCACTTTGCACATGCATCCAGCTGCCACGGAAACTAGGAAAGGGTCCACAAAGATACATTTCCTGAGGCAAATGGTCAGATGATCACATTATTCCTTTGAGCTGAAATAGTCTGTCTCAGTATTTCAGAAATTGATACATTTATGTTGATGAGCTGAGTGTACAGTGCTATTGTAGGATGGGTAAATAATTATACACCCTAAAAAAAGGACAAGTGTCTCTGTGTATCATTGCATCTGTCTGGTTCCTATGTCTCTGCCATTCGCACATATGGTGCATCACAAGCATTTGTAATAATAAAATGCATTGCAGTTGTCATCCCAACAGTTGGCACATCGCAAACATTAACACCGCTTTTACGAATCCCATACTAAATGGCGTACTACAGAGACATATGTATTGTATTTGTCATTCCAACAAATGGTGCATCACATTTTTATTACTACAAATATTTGTGAGGTGCTTTATGTTAGAATGACAAATGCAATGCGTTTTATTACTGCATACATTGCAAAATACATTCAAAAAGAGGTTGAACTGCAGATGTTAATGATGAGTTCTACGTTGATTTCAAACCATCTCAGACGGGTAGCACAGATAGGGTTAATACATTTTCTTGTAGACTCTGTCTCTTTAAGAGACTAATTGACAGACCAGTACAAAGTGGCTGAGGAAAGGTCTGTAGTGAGGGGTGCTGTGAAGATTATTAGGGGCCAAACTTCAGTGGGCATCTGCAGGTCAGCAAAGAACAAGGTTCAAATAAGAATTTTAATTTCTTTTATATATATATATATACCAGTAACAGCGTACTGCATGATAACGTGCAAATACACTTGACTTGAGCATTCCAAGTGTTCATCCTCTTTCTCTGTATGTTTACCATCCGTTTGCTCAGAGGTTGATGCGCTTGCTGTTTCCTGAGCAGCTCTTCTTTTCTCCACCCTAGTGGCCCGCTGCTTCTCTTCTTTCGTCGGCATATTTTCGCGTTAAAACTGATTACGTTTGTTTTTGTGTTGCAATTACTTAGAACGTTTTCTTTAATTTGTCACTTAAACTGGCAGTAAAGTCTTCAATCTGCCTCAAGAATTATTAGCAAAGGTGGTAGGGAATGAGAACGGTGCCCATACGCATGCGCCGCACGGCCACCCTGCTGCGCACTGCCGAGAGTTGATTCTACAATAAAATAAAATAAAAATAAAAAGAGTAATAAAAATTATCATCCGAAAATGGATAGTAGACATCACTTAGTATATGTGTACCAAATTTTAAGTCAATAGGTGAAACGGTTTGTGAGCTACAGGTGATTTAAAATCCTGGACAGACAAGTGGACAGCCACGTAGCATATTATATAAGAAGATTGAGCATGTGACAGGCGCTATATAAATAGAATGTACTATTATTATTATTATTATTATTAAAGTACTAATATTATTATTAAAGTCCTGCTCTATTCACTCATAAGGCTGAGTCCATCCCTTGAACTTAGGGCAACCATGAGGGTGTGATGGTTCACATTATTATTATTATTATTATTATCCATCCATTGTCTAACCCGCTGAATCCGAATAGGGTCACGGGGGTCTGCTGGAGCCAATCCCAGCCAACACAGGGCACAAGGCAGGAACCAATCCTAGGCAGGGTGCCAACCCACCGCAGGACACACACAAACACACCCACGCACCCAGCACACACACGGGCCAATTTCAGAATCACCAATCCACCTAACCTGCATGTCTTTGGATTGTGGGAGGAAACCGGAGCGCCCGGAGGAAACCCACGCAGACACGGGGAGAACATGCAAACTTAACGCAGGGAGGACCCGGGAAGCGAACCTGGGTCTCCTAAGTGCGAGGCAGCAGTGCTACCCACTGCGCCTCCGTGCCGCCCCTTATTATTATTATTATTATTATTAATATTATAATATGATGAACCGTTGCTTATCATGTTTATTGATTGCATTTTTCACTTATTTTTGATATGCCATGAAAGTTGTTGGTTCACAGTTACGTTTAGTGTGCAATTTTGTCTCACGGAAGTGAGTCTGTCACAATTGTATTGCTTTTATTTACAGTATTTAGTGTATTCTTGAGCACAGTTTTCTTTAGGACATAATAATAAATTTGTCTGCATTTTATTATAACTTTATGCCTTAAGAGTCATTGTGAAAATTGTACTGGGGTGGGCAAAAGTAGGTTTACAGTTGTTTGTATGGAAAAAGAAATGCAGGTTATGATTATTGCCAGAGCTTTATTAACTCAATAGCTTTATTAAGTTTATTAACTCAAAAGAATGTGACAATGGCACAGTTCACTTAGCTACAATCTCATAAGTGCTTTAATTGTGTGCCTCGCGTAATTACAACTGTAAATCTACTTTTGTCCACCCCTGTGTTTTAAAATATGTTGACTTTAATAAATGACTGTGTGACTCGTGTAAGTGAATGCCGGACCTTTGATACGCTAAGTTCAGCAACACAATCAGACAGAGACACAATCTCCATGCTTGTTTTCAGATTTACAGTGGCCATAGATAATCTTTAATCTTTTTAGAACATTTTTATGACATCGGAGCATTTTTACAATACAATACAATCCAATCCATCCATTATCCAACCCGCTATAATCTAACTACAGGGTCATGGGGTCTATTGGAGTCAATCCCACCCAACACTGGGCGCAAGGCAGAAAGAAATCCCGGACAGGGTGCCAGCCCATCGCAGGGCACACACACATACACACCCACACATTAGGGACAATTTAGGATCGGCAATGCATCTAACCTGCATGTCTTTGGACGGTGGCAGGAAACCGACGCAGACACAGTGAGAACATGCAAACTCCACGCAGGGAGGACCCGGGAAGTGAACCCACTGCGCCACCATGCCGCCCTACAATACAATACTTTTGTAAAGCCCAAAATCACACAGGGAGTGGCGCAGTGGGCTTTAACAGGCCCTGCCTTTTGACAGGACTCTCTAAGAAGACAAGTAGCGAGAAATCAAGCAAAATGGCACCTGTTATTGGCTAACTAAAAAGATTACAACATGCAAGCATTCGAGGTAACTCAGGGGCCCTTCTTCAGGTAAGATGTCTCAAAAGCTTGCATATTGTAATCTGTTTAGTTCATAATGTCTAACATGGTACAACACCCTAGTAAGAGGACAAGGAAAAACTCCCCTTGTAGGGAAAAAAAACATGGAAGAAACCTCAGGAAAGGCAGTTCAAAGAGAGACCCCTCTCCAGGTAGGTTGGGCGTGCAGGGGGTGTCAAAAAAAGGGGATCAATACAATACAATACACAGAACAGAACACAAGTCATCCTTTTCCATGTAAATGGGATTTTGTTTTTTTTTTAAGGAAGCCAGGTTTCTGCCTTTAGCCGGTTACTCCCCTTATCCCGGTTTTATGTGTCCATGTAAATGCACTTAATGTGAAATGGCTCTGAAATGCAATGAGCTGATCTCAAACCCCACCCCCCCCCCCAAATTAAAAGTAAATTATTATGCAGGCTGAGAGAGGTTCCCAAACATTTTCATATGCATCCATCCATCCATCCACTCCCGCTTATCCAGGGTCGGGTTGCAGGAGCAGCAGCTTAAGCAGAGAGGCCCAGACTTCCCTCTACCCAGCCACTTCTTCCAGCTCTTCCGGGAGAATCCCAAGGTGTTCCCAGGCCAGCCAGGAGACATAGTCCCTCCAGCGTGTCCTGGGTCTTCCCCAGGGCCTCCTCCCGGTTGGACGTGCCTAGAACACCTCACCAGGGAGGCGTCCAGGAGGCATCCTGATCAGATGCCCGAGCCACCTCATCTGACTCCTCTCGATGCGGAGGAGTAGCGGCTCTACTCTGAGCCCCTCCCGGATGACTGAGCTTCTCACCCTATCTTTTATCTATTTTCATATGACTGTATAGTAAATGAAAACCCATTAATGGAGAGCTGTGATGCTGTTTGTTCTTTAAGCATATTCACTTATGAAGCATAATTTACCTATTTTTGATTGACTTTGCTAGCTTAATACACAGGAGGTGAGAAGGCAATATAGCTCACCTCTAGTGGGTAGTGGGCACATAATAAAATTGTTTTTCTCAAGAATAATTTAATTATGCCTAATACACTAAATTATTATATTCTGAACCATGACTTTTATAGAAAATGAATTAAATTTTTATAGAAAATGAATTAAATTTTCACCAGCAAATCCACCTCTGAATGGCTGAAGAAAAACAAAATGAAGACTTTGGAGTGGCCTAGTCAAAGTCCTGACCTGAATCCAATTGAGATGCTATGGCATGACCTTAAAAATGCGGTTCATGCTAGAAAACCCTCAAATAAAGTTGAATTACAACAATTCTTCAAATATGGGCCAAAATTCCTCCAGAGCGCTGTAAAAGACTCATTGCAAGTTTTCGCAAATGCCTTGATTGCAGTTATTGCTGCTAAGGGTGGCCCAACCAGTTATTAGGTTCAGGGGGCAATTACTTTTTCACACAGGGCCATGTAGGTTTGGATTTTTTCTCCCTAAATAATAAAAACCATCATTTAAAAACTGCATTTTGTGTTTACTTGTGTTATATTTGACTAATGGTTAAATGTGTTTGATGATCAGAAACATTTTGTGTGACAAACATGCAAAAGAATAAGAAATCAGGAAGGGGGCAAATAGTTTTTCACTCCACTGTATATACTGGTTGCTCCACGTGCAGGCTCTTTCTCTGGTCTCCAAACAAGGACAGGAAAGGACTCAACTCCACCTCCAAAAAATACAGGAATAGCACAATGCCTCCATGCAGTTCTCATTCTCCCAACAACGAAAGAAGATTTTGTGCTGACAGAGGACAGACGTATACTGTTCTGTCTTTTAGGCCGACTGTACAATCCTCCAGTTGTCTTTGGGTATCTAGTCCTATGCTTGGCTGGCAATTCTAAATGCTGAGCCCCTGTGTGCCATACTTGGTCTGCCTGTATGAATGAATCCATAACAGTGTGCACAGAGACAGTGACATTAAACTTCATATTATAACAAACATAACAATGACTGAAATTAGTATGTTGCACATCCCACAAGATTCGATAAATTAAACATGACCAAGTTATGTTCAAAAGTGGAACATAACACATGTACTATAAAGTAAATACATTCTTGGAAATGGAACAACCTGCATATTTCCCTTTTTTTTCAGTGTACTAAGAAAACACATTTTATTTTGTTAAAGGTATTTATTTCTGCTCTTTCTTCTAACACACCAAGTCCTTTCAAGACGAATTAAAAAAAAAAAAATGTCAAAGACTTAGCCCTGAAGGCCGAGTGCATGCCCAGCATTTTCAGGGTAACCTGAGAAACACCTATGTGCTGACAAGTGTTGATAAATGTGGGTTTGTTTCTTGATTAGTGCTCTTTATCAGCTCTATCTCTTCTTCATTATCTGCTTGCACTGCCTCAGGGAAATGCCTTTTGGTCCCAGAAGTGACATCTTGCCTTTAAAATGTTTTGGACCACTCCTGGAAGAACAACAAATATGTTCCTTTTCAGAGACAACGGCCTGTTAATTGGAGTTGTAGTTTAAGATCTAGAGGACAATTAATCTTCGAGTAGTCTTTTGTTTATTCCCAGCTATCTGGCACAGATTACGCAGGTAGCAGTCCTTCTGCCTCCCACCCCCCGAGGGGCACGCTGCGACCTAATTGAACTTCCCTTGGCTGTAAACTTTGATTGACGGGTATTTTCACAACAACACTGATAATGAAATTAACTTTCTTGGTTATTCAGCAAGATTTCCGCTTTCACCCTAGACCTACATTTTTTTTCTACTGCAGAAAAGCATTGTTTTAAAGTAAACAAACCACATTTTAAATGGCATACCCATGTCAGAGTTGGGTTTTTACAAACACTTTAAAATCGAATAATACATTTAATTACACCTAGGTGGGCATGATTCCCTGTTAATTATAAAGTACAGCATGTCTTCTGAATGGGTTGCCCCAAAGCAAATGTGTTTACCACACATGAAACGCTGAAACAGGACTGTGAAACCAGAGCAAAAATCACAGCGGTAGTATGTGAATGTGGGCACCACCCGGGGGCGTTAAGCATTTCACTTTTACTGTGTCATGATTCGTTCAGTTTTCCTGAATTTTGTTTCCTGCCAGTATTTTGTGGGCGACTGACTAGTTGTACTGAAATTTATGGTTTGTTGTCATAACGTTGCGAGCCGTTGCTAGGGGTGTGGCTTCAATTGCCGCTTGTTGTGACATCATTAAGGCAATGCTTTGTGAGTGCTGCCTTATCCCATTTTGATGATGTAGATGTCACAAAAAAATGGAAAGGAAAAGGTCACAGACAGAGCAGACAGATTCTGTCCATCCTTTCCACCTGGGTTCTCTTAATACAGAAGGGGTGGTAAGAGTTTCTGCTGTTTTGTTCCAAAGTCCACAATCAGCTCCATTGTTTTGTTGACATTCAGGAGTAGAAGGTTGTCCTAACACCAGTGTGACAGTTAGATATCAGGTGTCACAAATGGGCCCCTGAGGATCACCTTCCAGGCTTGGACAAGGTACTCAATAATCCGCCGGGACAAGAGGGGCCCCCAAAATTAACCCTATGTTCTCTTTCCTCTTCCCTAATTCAGAGAAAACGCCCATGTGAAATGGTTCTGAGATACAATGAGCTGATTTCAATACCCCCATAATCCATAATAAAGCTTTCCCCACACCCCCTCCACTCAAGTAAGCCACACCCCTTAAAGTCGGGACAGTATAAAACTGAGGGCTCATGGAGGATGGCATCTCAGTTAATGGAATTTTGTCCACACGAGCTTCCCGAAGCAGACCCACTCAAAGCGAGTTGATTATTTCGATAGGCAATTAAGACTAAAAAGGCTGTTTTTATGCCTGTTTTTAGTTGCACCGATGCACACTAATTTTTGTTCAATTGTTTTAGACGATTGCACTAGATGAGGTGACTCGGTTTGGGTCCCGAATTTTCTCTGGTGTTTCACCTCCACCCTCCACACAGGCCTTCCAAAACGGTGTCATCAGCAAACTTGGGTCTAATGCAGAGGGAGGACAGCAGAGGGCTCAGGGCACAGCCATGGGGAGTCCCTGTGTTGAGGATGAGAGATAATGAGGTGTGGCCACTCACTCGAACCACTTGGGGTCTGCCTGTCAGGAAGTTAAGAATCCATCCGTGCAATCTCTGCAGTCTGCGGTCTCTGAGGTTAGCAATGAGCTTAGAGGGAATTATTGTGTTAAACTCTATAAATCATATCCACACGTAATTCCCTCTCTTGTTGTCCAGGTGGGCCAGTACTGTAAGTAGGATCATGGTGATGACCTCCTCTGTGGATTTACTGGAGCAACATGTAAACTGTAAATCAATCCGATTCTTTTGGCCGAGAAGAGCATATGTGATTTTTGATTAGCCTCTCAAAGCACTGATAATAATTCTTTAACACTAGAATCCCTGAAGCCTAAGAAAAAACGTGTAATCCCGGCCCACCTTCGTACCTCTCTATCAGCGTCTTTAGTTTTATAAATGTGTCAATCAACACAAGCAGCAAGCAACCTGCTATCCCATCCAACCAGAGCTCATTTTGTTTCAATTTTGTTATAGTAGTAACAATAAGAGCAGCTCCTACTCAAAATGGTAATTGTGAAGTGCGCCCAGATTCGATCCCGGTACCGTTTGATTATGAGACAGCGGTTCTTATCACTGCACCAGCCAAAAAGTCGTATCCGCGTCGTACCCTAATTCGATTTCTTTCTCTTTGGTTATATTCTTGAATAAAATTGCACTTGTTTTGTTATACCTGATATGTACCTTTTGTGAAAGTGTTTATTTGATATTGGACTTCAGTCTTCACACATTATGCACTTCATGTCAAAATTTTGTCGTTAGTACTATAACATGAAAAAGTTTCTATTTTAGGTATTTGTTCAACATTTCTTGCATTTCATGTCATTCTACATTTACCCAGATCGTTGTAGACACGGATCACACATGAAATGTATGTATGAAAAAGTTTCTGTTTTAGCGATGTGTTTATTCAAATCGTTGTGGACACGAAACACACATGAAATGCATGTGTTCCAAATAACGATATATTATTTACCCCATGCAACTCAAGGACCTCACATGCAGATAAAGAAGATGTGAACTGGGAGAACTTTTAGGCCTGAGATGAGCTCCGGTGATGTCGTGGAATAGCAGGCTGCTTGCTGCTTGTGCTGATCAATACATTTACAAAACAAAAGATGCTAATGGAGAGGTGCGAAGGAATTTAAGGTGGGATGGGATTATGGGGTTTTTCATAGGCTTCAGGGGTTCTAGTGTTAAATATCTATACATTATCCGTCCATCCATCCATCCATTGTCCAACCCGCTATATCCTAACACAGGGTCACAGGGGTCTGCTGGAGCCAATCCCAGCCAGCACAGGGCACAAGTCAGGAACAAATCCCTGGGACAGGGTGCCAGCCCACCGCAGGGCACACACACACACAGCCACAAACCAAGCGCACACTAGGGACAATTTAGAATCACCAATGCACCTAACCTGCATGTCTTTGGAAGGTGGGAGGAAACTGGAGCACCCAGAGGAAACCCACCCAGACACGGGGAGAACATGCAAACTCCACGCTGGGAGGATCTGGGAAGCAAACCCATGTCTCCTTACTGCGAGGCAGCAGTGCTACCCACTGCACCACCAAACGGCCTTCTATACATTATAACTTTTATATTTATAAATAAGATAACTGCAAGTAGAAAGTTGCCAAGATAGGCTATGTTGCTTGTATTGGAATGAATGGATTCAGAAAACGGGTGGATGGATTTCCAGTTAATTCATCTTCTTTAAGTAAGCTTCTGTTTAAATGTAGGACAACTAACTAGTCTATGTTTTTTTTTTAATGGCTTGAAAATAACAAAGGTTGCCTCAAATCTTCAGAAGTTGTTGTAGAGATCTCTTAGACTTCATCTAGCATTAAATCAAGATTCTTAAGCACAAAGGGCCTGATTACAACTATAGTGATGTTCTATAACTTTAGCCTGACAACTTTAGTGTATTGTAGCTATACATTTTGTCTAAAGATAAAGACGACAGCTCGCTATACGTTTTTATTTCATTTGCATAATCTTCCAATTTATCCTAAAGGCTTTATAAGACGTCAGATTATGCACATGACATAGGACGACATTGTGATTAATTGTCACTCTATGTTAAAGTAATAAGTCAAGAGTTATTTCCATTATAACAAGCACTCCAGTTCTTGAAATGTTGACAGAACAGAGCATAAATGTTACAAATAACTGAA
Source organism: Polypterus senegalus (assembly GCF_016835505.1). Taxonomy (NCBI): domain Eukaryota; kingdom Metazoa; phylum Chordata; class Cladistia; order Polypteriformes; family Polypteridae; genus Polypterus; species Polypterus senegalus. Next base: position 15,916,960 of record NC_053168.1, read on the forward strand.
AGTTTGCACCAGCAGTAGAATCCCAGCATTGTTATTTTAATTGCTTTCTCGGGTGGACTGTCTTTACATCAGCATAGTCAGATCTTGTTCTTATTTGAAGCACAATGTTCCTCTATGTGCTCTTCTTCTGAGCTATCAGAATTCATCCAAATAGCTGTGTTGGGATTACAGCTGGTCTATAAATCCGTCTCTATCTGGTGCAAGAGCTTAAACTGCTTTTGGTGCAAAAATATAGCTTTGACTTCTTATTTTTTTCCCTTATTGTGTTTGTCATGCTGGGAAATCATTTATGCCTTGGTATTAAAACTCCCCATGTCCCAACATGTATGAGAGAGAGTAAACAAGCAATGAAAACTGGTAAAAAAAATTAGTGTGTTGAACATTTTATACGTAAAGTGCTTTATTTTTCATTTCAATCTTTTTATCAAATCTTGTTCCGTAAGTGTCCATGCCAATCACAGGGTTTAACAACCATAAGCCTCTATGTACTTAAGTTAGTGAAGAGCATTATTAGAGATCCATAGCCACAGGCTATGGTATTTAAATTACATGTCATGTATAAGCTTAGCTTGCTAGCCATAAGACACTAGCAGCTTTTTACTTTGTTCCCAAAAAAAAAAAACTGGATTAGGGTAGAAAATGGGGACAAACAAGAAGGCCACTCACAGTGGAGAATAGCCACTGTTGCCAAATTGAAAAATGTTTTGTGTATCAATTACTTGAAGCCACTAAAACTACCAAAGTAACAACACTCCGGCTAATAGGTGAGTAAGTGTGTACAAGATACCTGCTGGACTGTGTTACTGAGTTACAGGAATGGAAGGATGAGGACAAACTACTCATTTACTTGACAAATTTACCCCAGGGCACAAATAAAGTTCTATCTTTAGTATGTGAATTTTCCCTTGGGATTAATAAAGTATCTATCTATCTATCTATCTATCTATCTATCTATCTATCTATCTATCTATCTATCTATCTATCTATCTATCTATCTATCTATCTATCAGTGAAGAGAAGTGTGCCAGGACCTGTGGCAGCCATACATGCCCAAGCCATAAAGCCCCCAAGTACCATGTGTAACTGATGAGGTGGTCCACTTTAGATCTTGGGCAGTTCCTTTTCAATGCACGCATTTTTATGCATGTTCATTGTTGTCTTCTCTGTCCACAAGACCTTTTGCCAGAATTCTCCTGGCTCTTTCAACATTTTTGTAAATTGGAATCTATTTGTCCTGTTTTCTTGCCTAATTAGTGGTCTGAGACTTGCAGTGTGGCCTCTGTATTTCTGTTCATGTCTTTTGCAGATAGTCATCTCTGACGCATCAACATCTGCCTCCTGAAATCTGTTTCTAATCTGTCAGACAGGTGTTTCGGCTTTTTCTTCACCATAATGGAGATTCTTCTGTCATCCACGGTGGAGGTGTTCCTCGGCCTACCAGTCCCTTTGTAATTATTGAGCCCACCAGTGTTTTTTTTTCTTCATGATATTCCAGACTGTTCATTTTGGTCATCCTAAGCTTTCACCGATGTCTCCAGTGGTTCTATTCTTGTTTATCATCCTCAAAATGGCATCTTTGGCTTTCATTGGCACAATTCTTGACCTCATGTTGAACAATGGCAACTACAGTCCCTAGACGGTAGAAGCAGGTCAAAAGTGTCTTATGAAGCAAGCAAATCCACCTGAGGGATCACAAACAGTCACCTCTGATTATCATGGGGTCCATGAGGAGCCTGGGCCTCCTAAAATCCACTACCAGCTCTTTGGTTTTGCTGGTGTTCAGTTGTAGGTGGTTTGAGTCGCACCATTTAACAAAGTCCTAGATTAGGTTCCTATACTCCTACTCCTGCCCACTCCTGATGCAGCCCACGATAGCAGTGTCGTCAGCGAACTTTTGGACATTGCAGAACTCCGACTTGTATTGGAAGTCCGATATATATAGGCTGAACAGGACCGGAGAAAGTACAGTCCTCTGCGGCGCTCCTGTGCTGGTGACCACAATATCAGACCTGCAGTTCGCGAGACGCACATACTGAGGTCTGTCTGTAAGATAGTCCATGTAAGATGATGGAACTGCTGACAGCACAATGAATTCTGAGGAGTGTAGAAACATCTGATCTACTCAAGTTCCAAACATGTTGGATGGCGCTTCATCATACAACAAGACAATGATCCAAACATACTGCTGAGGCAACACAGGAGATTTTCACAGCTAAAAATGGAAAATTCTTGCATGGCCAATGCAGTAACCCCATTTAAATCCAATTAGGCATGTCTTCCATATGCGGAAGAGAAAACTTAAGGGGACAAGCACTCAAAACAAGCAGAAGCTGAAGATGGCTGCATTAGAGATTTGGCAGAGCATCACCAGAGAAGACCCTCAGCACTGGGTGATGTCTGTGAATCACAGACTTCAGGCAGTCATTACACGTTAGGGATATGCGACAAACTCCTAAATATGACAACGGCGTTAATAGACCTCCCATTGCTGTGTCACAAACATTATGTTACCCTGAAATGGGAAACCACATAGAAAAAGTGTTGTGTGACAAAAATGTATGCAAATCCCCTTAAATGAAAGTCTGCAATGTGCACTTTATTCTCGTCTGAATTGTTTGATTTTGTAATTTTAAACTGAGGGGCAGAGCAGGAAATCAAGGAAAAGAGTGTCTTTGTGACAGAAATTATGGAGGGCACCATATACACTCAACAAATGACCCGTCCTCTCAGACTGCCTTTATACACAAAATCAAGTTACCACAGAATCCAAGATATTGTATTGAAATAAAAATAAAATCACACAGAAAAACCTCAGGATGTTAAATAGGAGTGAGCATTTATACTTCATAATTTATCTTTTCATCTTTTGTGAAGCCTATGAACCAATAAAGAGATTAAGAAAAATGATTTATTAACTACAAACACTATAAATGTTTACAGTACAAAATAATAACCGAGAAGACAGCAAAAATAGAAAGTGACTTAATAGTCAAAGAATAGAATTTAAAATGGAAAAAAGACTTGATATACACATTTAAAAAATGAGATGAATAGATCAACATTGTCCTTTGGGAATCTGAAGCTGGAGCAAAACAAAATATAAAAAAAAGCAGTAAAAAGGCTTCACAGAAAAACAGGAGATGAATAAAATTGGAAAAACCTTGAGGGAGGATTCATGCAGCAGAGCATTAAAAAGGCAAATTATTCTTTACATCCATCCATCTTTCCGTTTTCCTAACCACTTAATCCTGTTCAGGGTCACGGCAAATCATATCCCAACCTGGCAGGGTTATAATTCTACATTATTATCGCTCTTTATTCAATAAATGATTTGTTTCTTTTAATTTAAAGCGAACTGAATTTTACAAAAAAAAAAAAAACACCCGATGCTCACATACTTTGCGTATTTCATTTTCCTTTATTCTTCTAACAAACCTCTTTTTAAATTTTCCTCACAAGCCGCTTGCTGGCCTCCCTTTCAATTACGTCCCGAGCAGGTCAGGTACAGTGACTTGTGCAAGTATTCACCCCCTCATGTCTGTCCAGTTTTTTACATTATAATCCTAAATTAAAATGGATTTCAGTTTGGATTGCATGTAATGGGCTTAACAAGATAGCCAAAATTATAGAAAATGGAATGAAAATAAAATATCTTGTATATGTATAAGAAAACAAGTAAAAACTGAACAGTTGTGGGTGCACATGTATTCATCCCCCTTGCTATGAAACCTCTAAATCAGTTCTGGTCCAACCAATTAACTTCAGAAGTCATGTGATTAGCTGATTAGGGTCCACCTGTGTGCAATCAGAGTGTCACATGACCTGTCACATGATGTCTACAAACAGTAAATTGACCAGGGGGGTATTTTCTGTATGTCGCTTAAATCATCCAAGATCAGATGCCTCATCTTGGATGAGTTAATGCCAGTGAAGCTCATCCGGGATAAGTTGGTTTTTCAAACGCAGCCGTGTAGTAGATTAGTGTAGCTGGATCTAATCATCCGAGATGATTGTGTGTACCCGCGCTGACAGAAAAACCCATATATAATGAGTCTAGAAAACATGATCACCAAGGCTTTGATAGGCTGTAACAAAATGACGAAAGAACTGGCGCATTATTTTCCACACAAGCAGAGCAGGACCTTTATGGGATTAATAAAGTATCTATCTATCTATCTATCTATCTATCTATCTATCTATCTATCTATCTATCTATCTATCTATCTATCTATCTATTACATAGTGCCTTTCATATCTATCTATCTATCTATCTATCTATCTATCTATCTATCTATCTATCTATCATATAGTGCCTTTCATCTATCTATCTATCTATCTATCTATCTATCTATCTATCTATCTATCTATCTATCTATCTATCTATCTATCTATCATATAGTGCCTCTATCTATCTATCTATCTATCTATCTATCTATCTATCTATCTATCTATCTATTACATAGTGCCTTTCATATCTATCTATCTATCTATCTATCTATCTATCTATCTATCTATCTATCTATCTATCTATTCGAAGGATATGAAGAATTTCAAGATTTAATATGCACAACAACAACAACATTTATTTATATAGCACATTTTCATACAAAAATTGTAGCTCAAAGTGCTTTACGTAATGAAGAAAAAAAAAAAAATTAAAGACACAGTACAAAAAATAAGTCAACATTAATTAACATAGAATAAGAGTAAGGTCTGATGGCCAGGGAGGACAAAAAAACAAAAAAAACTCCAGACGGCTGGAGAAAAAATAAAATCTGTAGGGATTCCAGACCATGAGACCACCCAGTCCCCTCTGGGCATTCTACCTAACATAAATGAAACAGTCCTCTTTGGATTTAGGGTTCTCATGGAAGGACTTGATGATAATGGTCACGTAGACTTCTGGCTTTTAATCCATCCATCATTGTTGGAACATCATGGTGCTTTGAGTAGGTGGTGGTGGCCACCACAAAGAAACCAGAAAAAGAAACAGAAGAGAGAGTAGAGGTTAGTACGGATTTTAGAGCCACCATGAATAGTTATTATAATTAACATACAGAGTATCAGGATTAAATTAAAGTGAAGTTATGTAAAAGCCATGTTAAAGTAATGTGTTTTCAGCAGTTTTTTGAAGTGCTCCATTGTATTAGCCTGGTGAATTCCTATTGGCAGACTATTCCAGATTTTAGGTGCATAACAGCAGAAGGCAGAAGTTTTGCTTTTGGAATTCTAAGCAGACACTCATTTGAGGATCTGAGGTTACGATTTGGAATATAAGATGTCAGACATTCTGATATATAAGATGGAGCGAGATTATTTAAGGTTTTATAAACCATAAGCAGAATTTTAAAGTCAATTCTGAAAGACACAGGTAACCAGTGTAGTGACATCAAAACTGGAGAGATGTGTTCGGATTTTCTTTTCTTAGTTAGGATTCTAGCAGCTGCATTCTGCAATTGTTGCAAACGATTTATGTCTTTTTTGGGTAGTCCTGAGAAGAGTGCGTTACAGTAATCTAGTTGACTGAAAACAAAAGTGTGAATTAATTTCTCAGCATCTTTCAGTGATATAAGAGGTCTAACTTTAGCTATGTTTCTTAAGTGAAAAAATGCTGTCCTAGTGGTCTGATGAATATGTGATTTAAAATTCAGATTACAGTCAACAGTTACCCCTAAGTTTTTTACTTCCATCTTGACTTTTAATCCTAATGCATTAAGTTTATTTCTGATAACCTCATTGAATCCATTATTGCCAATCACTAAAATTTCAGTTTTCTCTTTATTTAGCTTGAGAAAGTTACTATTCATCCATTCAGAAATACCAGCAAGACATTGTGTTAGTGTATCGAAAGAGTCGGAGTCATCAGGTGCTATTAATAAGTACAGCTGTGTGTCATCAGCATAGCTGTGGTAGCTCACGTTGTAACCTGAGATAATCTGACCTAATGGAAGCATGTAGATTGAGAAGAGCAGCAGACCCAGGATAGAGCCTTGTGGAACACCATATTGGATATCATGTGTCTTTGAGATTTGATTACCACAACTCACAAAGAATTTTCTCCCTGCCAGGTAGGATTCAAACCAATTTAAGACACTGCCAGAGAGGCCCACCCATTGACTAAGGCGATTTCTAAGAATATTATGATCAATGGTGTCAAATGCAGCACTCAGATCTAAGAGGATGAGAACAGATAAATGGCCTCTGTCTGCATTTACCCGCAAGTCATTTACTACTTTAACGAGTGCAGTTTCTGTGCTGTGATTTGTTCTGAAGCCTGACTGAAATTTATCAAGAATAGCATGTTTATTGAGGTGGTCATTTAACTGCATAATGGCTGCCTTCTCCAGAACTTTACTTAAGAAAGGCAGGTTAGAGATGGGTCTAAAATTTTCTAAAGCAGAGGGGTCAAGATTATTTTTCTTGAGTAGGGTTTTAACTACAGCAGTCTTAAGACAGTCTGGGAAGACCCCCGTATCTAATGACGAATTTACTATGTCAAGAATACTATCAATTAGCACGTTTGATACTTTTTTGATAAAACTTGTTGGTATTGGGTCAAGGACAAAGTTGAGACAAGTTGAGACAAGGGGTACATATGGTAACACTGCAAAAGCAGCCCAAACCAGAAAAGACAGCTGGCAAAAAGTGGCCGAAAAATTAAACACTAAGTATTGTGTATTGTACTTACTGAATGCAGCATTTCATTTCCTATGTGTCACATTAGTTATTATTTAATATGTCATAATTCCAGATCAAACATGAGCACAAGGAGAAAATAGGAACAGGTTAAAGTGAAGTACAGTGGTACCTTGGTATACGTCCTTAATCCATTCCAGATCCTTGGACTTATACTAAACAGGACTTATACCAAACAAATTTTTCCCATAAGAAATAATGGGAAAATTATTAATTCGTTCCCATGGAAAAAAATCCTATTGTTATTGTCATATTATACATTGATGGGGTTGTATAAAATAATTTAAACACTGCTTAATACTAAAATACATAAATACAAAAGCAATTAGATGAAAATAAATGAAAATGACTTGTCCGATAACAATGAGTTTAATTTTACTGCACAACAAAGGAGAGCGTTACAGCCCTTAAAGGAGCCTCTTCAGGTGATTGTGAAGCACTGCCGTGGTTGTTCTTCTTCTGGCAGTCTTCAATCCAAATCCCTAAAGCAGATTCCATCCAGACTACTGCCTTATAACATCCACTTTCAACTCGTTTTGCACCCTGGTTAAAAGGACACTGCGGCCGCAGATCTTATATTCCTTTCCTACTTTTTAAATAAAAAGAATCGTAGCCTTCAACAAATCCAAAACGTTTACCTTTTCGGCAATCGTTAGCATCTTCCATTGGCGCTTGGGCACAGCTCCTGAAGCAGTAGCAGTAGCAGATCGTTTTGGAGCCATAATGAAGGGCTTGACTACGCACAAAGATAAACACAAAAGAGCACAAAAGTTAACTCTTTACACAGCGAAACACTTTGATGCTGAATGAGCAAGATGAGACTTCCTGGTTAACACTGCATTCAGCACGCAGGAACTTAACTGCGTGCTCTGATTGGTTAGCTTCCCAGTCAGGAGAACTTAACTGCGTGCTCTGATTGGGTAGCTTCTCAGTCATCCGCCAATAGCGTCCCTTGTATGAAATCAACTGGGCAAACCAACTGAGGAAGCATGTACAGGAAGTAAAAAGACACATTGTCCACAGAACCCGAAGCAGCGAAAAATTTGCGTTATATATTTAGTTATGCTTTCATATAAAATCCACGATAGAGTGAAGCTGCGAAAGTCGAAGCGCAATATAGCGAGGGATTACTGTACAGGTTAAAACTTGGCCCTTTTGTTTTGAAGGCGCGTGCCCGGTATACCACACATGTTGTTCTAGCACACGAGTCGTATTCCAAACAAAGGTCGTATACCAAGCAAAATATTTCGCCTCTAAACAGGACGTATACCAAGTTGGACTTATTCCAAAGCAGACGTATACCGAGGTACAACTGTACAAGAATATACTTCAAACTGGTAAGTATTGGTATATAACAATATAAAGAATTGTTGACATAAAGAATCATATATAATATAAAAAACATTAATTTTAAAGCTAATAAGAAGGCAGACAAGCAAAAAACAGGTGGAGGTCCACGCGATCCAGACCTAACCCCTGCAGAAGACTTGGCTCTCCAGCAAAATGCCCATCGTCCTGTTTCTGAGGGCATTTTTTTTTGTTGGGTCAGTTGCAGGGAATGTCATATTCCTAGAACTTGTGTCTGACCAATGAGATATTGACAAAAGGTCAAATATTTGATGAAGACACTGTGTCTGATTATTCATCAGGAGGAGAGGTACATTTTCCAAATAATGTTTGATCAAACTCCACTCTGATCAGTCCCATGTGCCCTAATCACATTTGGAAATCCTGGGTAATGGGAATGTTAGGCTGATTGTGAGATTTTTTATGGAACTGTGGGTGTTTGTGCCTGTGTATTACGTACCTGCAATGGCATGAAACGACTCTTTTATGGTCTGCACACGCAGGTGTCCAGGAAACACTATGAAAACCCGAGGGAAATATTTCAGAGCCAAACAGACTTTATGAATTGCCTGGTAAATTGCACTTTTAGATAGATTTTCCGCATCGCCTACAGTATATAAAAAAAGTACCGCTTGCAAAAAACCTCAAAGCAATGCATACTGTCTGTGTGGTTGTGAGAGCCCGACCTCGCCTAGGTTGACTTCGAATATAAGGTGCTAATAAATCTTTGAGGTACAATATTCCCCCTCGACTAAAGCGGTATCTTTCGAAAAGAATTTCCTCCGCGAGCAATAAATGATCTTGCCGATCACGCAAAATCCTTCTCTTCTTATAATTTGCGCACCGATATCAACTGGTTGCTCATTCATGAATGGTGAAGCCATGACTTAATGCATTCCATGCACGGAAACTGATTAAGCGTGTGAGCTAATCCTTGTTTACATATAAAAAACCTGCTCCGAACAGGTTTAAGGATTTGGATGTGCTGCTATGACAACACATCCAGCAAGAGTTTCGAATAACTGACAGATCCAGGATCATGCCAAATCGTCAACAATTACATCCAGCTAAATGAGTAATCCTCGTACGAAAAATACCCCCCAGTTCTGAGAGGCCCTTGACTCTGCAGTACCACTAAGCAAGCAACATGAAGACCAAGGAGCTTTCCAAGCACTGGAGAAGTAGAGATCAGGGTTAGGTTATTAAATAATATCCCAAAGTCTGACTATCCCATTAAATCCATTATAATAAGCTGGAAAGAATATGGCACCACTTTAAACCTGACAAGAGAAGACCATCCACCAAAGCTCACAGATCAGGCAAGGAGTGTATTAATCAGAGGTGCAAAAAAGACACCAAGACTGCAGTGATCAGCAGTGGAGATGGGAGTATCTGTCTATAGGAGCACTTTAAGCCATACTCTCCACAGAGCAGGGCTTAATGGAAAAGCGGCCAGAAAAATGTCATTACTTACTGAAAAAAATAAGAAAATGTGTTTGGAGTTTTCCCAACAGCATGTGGCGTACTCCCCAAACAAATGGAAGAAGGTTGTCTGGCCAAATGAGACTAAAATTGAACTTTTTGCCATCACAGGAAACACCATGCGCGGAGCACACCCAACACTTCCTATCACTCCAAGAACACCATTTCCACAGTGAAGCATGGTGGCCGCAGCATTACGCTGTGGGGATGTTTTTCATAGACAGGGACAGGAAAACTGGTCGGGATGGAAGGAAAGATAAATGTCACTAAATATAGGGCAATTCTTAGAGAAAACCCATTTTAGTCTGCTAGCAATTTGAGACTGGGGATGAAGGTTCACCTTGCAGCAGGACAATGAATGACCCTAAACACACTGCTGAAACTACACTGGAGGGGTTTAAAGGGAAACATTTAAATGTCTTGGAATGGCCTCATCAAAGCCCAGACCTCAATCCAATTGTGAATCTGTGGGATGGCTTGAAGATGGCTGTATACCAATGCAACCCATCAAACTTGAAGGAGTTGGAGTAGTTTGGCCTTGAAGAGTAGGTGAGGAATCCCATTGGCGAGTTGTGCTAAGCTAATAGAGACAATTCAACAAGAGACTTGCTGCTGGAGTTGCAGCAAAAGGGGACTCTACAAAGCATTGACTTTGGGGCTGATTTTTTTGTCTTAACTATTGTTTGTGTCACAAAAAAAATATTTTGCACTTTCAAAGTAGTAGGTGTGTTGTGTGAATGAAATGGTGCTAACCCCCAAAAATCCTGACATTCTGAGAAATTAATTCATGCATTTATTTCTGGTAGGATTAACTACTGCAATGCGGTGTTCACTGGATGTTCAAACTGTTCTTTATTCAGCCTCCAGTTAAACCAAAATCCTGCTGGAAGAATTATTACAAGAACAAGAAAATACGAACACATAACTCCAGTTCTTAAATCCTTACACTGGCTCCCGGTTAAGTTTAGGGACGATTTCAAAATCCTCCTTTCAACATATAAAGCATTAAATGGCCAAGGTCCAGCTTACTTGTCTGAACTTATCATGACTTACAAACCTGAGCGCACATTAAGATCTCAAGATGCCGGTCTGCTTGTGATTTCAAGGATTAATAAAATAACAGTGGGAGGTCGAGCTTTTAGTTACAGGACCCCCTAAACTGTGGACTGATCTGCCTGCTGCTATAAGGGATGCCCCTTCGGTCTCAGCTTTCAAATGCCGGCTGAAGACTCACGACTTCAGTTTAGCACACCCTGACTAGAGCTGCTGATTAATTGTACAGACTGCAGCTCTGTTGTTAGTCATTAGCACTAAAACATAAGTAATATGATAGTTATAATTTGATACTAACCCTCACCTATTCTGTTTCTCTTCTCTGTAATCAAATGTGGCACTTGGTGCCACTGCTCACCTGCCATGTTGTTTTGCCTGCCTAAAATAAAGTCATTTCTGATGGAGGATCGCAGGAATCATCAGGTAGAGGGGTCCTCTCATTGGATTGGTTGGCCTAGCACTGACTCAGCTGTGGAGTAGCCAATAGGGGGAGGCAGCTTGATGGCTGAGGTTATGTGATATCATCTAGTGTTGAACTCTGCTCTGTACTTGTAATATTTCTATTGTATTAAGGATTACTTGTGTTCTGTTCTGTGTATTGTATTGTATTTACCCCTTTTTTTTGACACCCACTGCACACCCAGCCTACCTGGAAAGGGGTCTGTCTTTAAACTGTCTTTCCCAAGGTTTCTTCCATTTTTTTTTCTTTTTTCTAAAAAGGTATTTTTTGGGAGTTTTTTCTTGTCTTCTTAGAGAGTCAAGGCTGGGGGGGCTGTCAAAAGGCAGGGCCTGTTAAAGCCCATTGTGGCACTTCTTGTGTGATTTTGGGCTACACAAAAATAAATTGTATTGTATTGTATTGTTTCCATTTTAATTCCAGATTGTAATGCAGCAGAACAGGACAAGCACATTGTAGAGAACTGTGACTTGAAAAACAACTGCGCTGACATTATAACACGTGATTACAGCTCTCAAGGACAACTTGAACTGCTATCTAGCGGCGATTATTATAACCAAACCCTTCTGGCTGCAGAATAAATGCATTCCGGGAACTTTTGGATCGCGCCTCGTATTAGTGTTAATACATTCTTTATTAGCTGTTTTATTTCCGTTGGCTGTTTGTCTCTGTTTGTGAGCGCGTGAAGGTCGAGCCAAGGCTGGGAGCGACCCTGGAATCTCCACTAAAAAAATAAATAAATCACCATCTCTTCGATGGTGGGAATCTTAGCGACACCGGACCGCTACAAATTATAAGGGAAATTCACACAGAGTCAATGACCGAGATTCAAACCCTGAGCTGCAAGGTAGTTCCACAGAACACAGCGTTTCACAGCCGCTAAGCAAACAGAGCTTTACTGGGATAATTCAATATACAAAAGATAACACTGAACAACTCACCTTGATAAATTAAATACGTTCGACAGCTTAATTAAAAGTGCTTTCCAAATGTACCAGATTCTTTTACCACTTCTATTACTATTAGCATGATTAGTGGCATTGTTGATGTTAATTACCATAATTATAACTTTGAGACGACTAATGTTGTTTAACAAACAATAGCTTCACAAGCATCAATTAAAATTAGCCTCCTAAAACATGCAACACAGATAGAAACACCTCATTATGAGATCTTCTTTTTTCAGAATGTGATCCTTGCTGAATTGAAAATACTCTTTTCCGTCACGTCTAAGTATATAATAGAGCAAAATGATCTCTAATGGCAATATTTGTGAATGTTCAATCAAAAAGTACTCAAGTTGTAGAAAAGGCTGCTTGAAGCTTTTCAGCGGCTCTTTTAATATTCTTCAAGTGCTTAATTCGCTGTGGGTTAACTCTCAACTTAATGCTTTATGTATGCCATGTGTGACACTCTTTGCATAAGCAGTCCCAAATAATTGGGCAGCATAAATTATTCATTTGTTATTAATGCAGGTGAAATGACTTTCCATCTCACACCACTGGCTGTGCTTCACCAAAAAAGTCGAAACAGGAAAAAGAAAATAGAAAAAAAAAAATAAAATAAAATGGTGTATTTTTATTTAGGATGTTAAGGAATAAAAGCAAAATTATAATAAATGAAGTGTTTGAAACTATTTCTGTCGTAAATAAAAAGCAACTAGCAGTATTTAGTAACTGGAAACATTGCAATGTACTCCATGCCATCACCAGGTGGTGCAACAATTAATAAAAAAGACTAACAAGTCAAACTGGACCTATTAATTATTGAATACAATTGGCAAAGGTTGCAGATTTAAGTAGCTCGCAGAGAGAGGCGGAAAAAAAAAATTAAAATTAGAAAATCCTTTTTTCGCCGCATATCATGACCATTTACATTTTAAAAAGGAGAAGGTTGCCCCTAAATGATTTACTGCATACGCAGCTGGTACTAACACCGAATTAATTCTTCAGTCAAAACACCAAAGAACTCCACAACGAGTTTGGGTTTTTGTCTTTTTGTTTAAAGGGTGGAGTTGAGGAAAGTGTAAGGATTTCTCTTGTTATTCTTTGTTAATTTCCTAAGGGGGATTGTCTTTTTGAATGTCCTTTTTGGGGTTAGCCATTGTAGAGTACTCTTGGAGTGATGTTCAGATTTAGGGCCTTCTTGCTCAAGGGCCCAAAAGAGAAGGATTCCTACTGGCAGTAACAGGATTTGAACCGGAAACCTTCCAGACCTTTAGCTACAGAGCTGCTACTCCTCCTGGTATAAAGAAGATATCCTGTAAGGCAATTTAATTTTATGTATACTAAATAGTTTCCATAGTTCCATAGATTCCTAGTTCCATAGGTAATTTTCTGGAAATGTATTTTTAATTTACTATTTATCAGTGCTTGAAGTGGTTAGATACTCACCAGTATGCAGTACCGATGTCCTGACTCAGCAGGAAAACAGAAGAACTGATTTTGTCAATCAATCAATCAATCAATCAACATTTATTTATATAGCACATATTCATACAAAAAAATGTAGCTCAAAGTGCTTTACAAAATGAATAGAGAAATAGAAGACACAATAAAAGATAAATATAAGTCAACATTAATTAACATAGAATAAGTAAGGTCCGATGGCCAGGGTGGACAGAAAAAACAAAAAAAAAAACTCCAAGAGCTGGAGAAAAAAAATAAAATCTGTAGGGGTTCCAGACCACGAGACCGCCCAGTCCCCTCTGTGAGTAATACACGGAGAGAAGCGGGTATAAGGTAAAACAAAATAAAAATAAGCCATGGCATCCATAACCCAGACAAGAGACAAAATTAACAGGCAATAAGTTGAAACAAGGCAATACAAGAAGAGAAAACAGCAGATCGGATATGGTTCCTAGCAAAAGGCTGACCTTTTATGCTGGGTTGTTGATTAAGTCAAGGTCATGACCCCAGAGACCCCAACCCTAGATGTGACTCTTACCACAATACACAATATGATTTCTCTTAAAGAAAAAGGCTACAACGCATCAGCCATGACAACCACCACCTCTTCTAATTCCAACATAGAATACTGACACCTTTTCTTAGCATGGCTTCCTGTAACCTTCTTGTGAATCTTCATGGGAGACCCACTCCCTGCTCTTCATTTGAATGTTGTCATAGACTTCATGCTCAAAGCCTCATGAGGTACCCCCCACAACTAAATCTTTGTACCATGACGCTTCACTGTTCTGGCACCTTTTCTTAACGTATTAGTGAGTAATGACAACTTCTCCTCAGCACCTTCTCGCAAATCTTCATGTGGGACCCACCCCCTGTTCTTCAATACAGTGCTGACAAATTCCTGGTGGTTAAAGCCTCATGGGATACCCTCCTCCAATCTTTGATCAAACAGTTATTGTATCATAACGATCGAATTGTTACTGTACTGGCATCATTTCCTAATTTACCAGTGAGTACCAACACCTTCCCCTCAATACCTTCTCACAGATCTTAACAGATTTTTCACCCTCTGCTCTTCGATTGAGTGTTGACATATCCCTAGTGCTAGAAGCCTCACATGGAACCATCATACCCCTTACTCTTTGATTCGCAGTCATTGTGTCATGATGATTGAAGTTTCACCATACTGGCTCCTTTTCTTAATGTACCAGTGACTACCAACATCTTCTCCTTGATACCTTTTCACAAATCTTCACAGGTGACCCACCACCTGCTCTTCAATTGAGTGTTGACGTATCCCTGATACTTGAATCCTCACAGGGGAATCCTCTATCAACTCTGTAATTGAGAGTTATTGTGTCATGACAATTTAATTATCACAGTACTGGCATCGTTTCTAATTGTGCCAGTGAGTACAAACACCTTCCCCTCAATACCTTGTCATGAATGTTCATGGGGGACATACTGTCTGCTCTTCAATTGAGTGCTGGCATATAGTCATTGTATCATGATGATTGAAGATTCACCATACTGGCTCCTTTTCTTAACGTACCAGTGACTACCAATATCTTCTCTTCGATACCTTCGATTCCTAGTGCTAGAAGCCTCACATGGAACCATCATACCCCTTACTCTTTGATTCTCAGTCATTGTGTAATGATGATTGAAGTTTCACCATACTGGCTCCTTTTCTTAACGTACCAGTGACTACCAATATCTTCTCCTCAATACCTTCTCACAGATCTTAAAAGATTTTCATCCTCTGCTCTTCGATTGAGTGTTGACATATCCCTAGTGCTAGAAGCCTCACATGGAACCATCAAACCCCTTACTCTTTGATTCGCAGTCATTGTGTCATGATGATTAAAGTTTCACCATACTGGCTCCTTTTCTTAACGTACCAGTGACTACCAATATCTTCTCCTCGATACCTTCTCACAGATCTTAAAAGATTTGCATCCTCTGCTCTTCGATTGAGTGTTGACATATCCCTAGTGCTAGAAGCCTCACATGGAACCATCATACCCCTTACTCTTTGATTCGCAGTCATTGTGTCATGATGATTGAAGTTTCACCATACTGGCTCCTTTTCTTAACGTACCAGTGACTACCAATATCTTCTCCTCGATACCTTTTCACAGATCTTCACAGGTGACCCACCATCTGTTCTTCAATTGAGTGTTGACGTATCCTTGGTACTTGAACCCTCACAGGGGATCCTCTTCCAACTCTTTAATTGAGAGTTATTGTGTCATGACGATTAAGGTTTCATTGTTGCAGCATCTTTTCTTAACATACCAGGGCGTACCAGCACCTCTTTGCTAATATTCATGGGAAGAACCCCCACCGGATTTTCAGTTGATTGATATAACCTGCCTGGGGGACAAAACTTTTTTAAACAATGTCACCTTATCGGGATTAAACGAGTAACACCAGTAATTGTGTTCCACTTCAAACACTGCTATTTATGCTCTTTGTTTGACACTTAGTCGATAACATCATTGTGTACTTCATGCTTTGCATCTATGAATGCTTTCTTGGCACAGTGTTATTCAACATGTGTCACAGTGTTGACGCCATCTTAATTCAGAGTAAGGGATTCTAGTAACCTGTGGTCTGTACATCATGTAAAATATGCGAAGAGCTCTTTCAATGTAAGAGAATTCAAATCAATTTTTTGTTTAGATCTGGTAGTAATTTAGTGACTTTTATTTATGTGGGGACGATTCCAGTTCGGCGCAAAGACGATTCTTCATGTTGTCAGTTCACACACTTCTCGATGGTCCGGGATTTTTTGGGCGATTTTCTACGTAATAAACCCTTAAAGATAGGGTGAGAAGCTCAGTCGTCCAGGAGGGGCTCAGAGTAGAGCCGCTGCTCCTCCGCATCGAGAGGAGTCAGATGAGGTGGCTCGGGCATCTGATCAAGATGCATCCTGGACGCATCCCTGGTGAGGTGTTCCGGGCACGTCCAACCGGGAGGAGGCCCCGGGGAAGACCCAGGACACGCTGGAGGGACTATGTCTCCCGGGTGGCCTGGGAAAGCCTTGGGATTCTCCCGGAAGAGCTGGAAGAAGTGGCCGGGGAGAAAGAAGTCTGGGCCTCTCTGCTTAAGCTGCTGCCCCCGCGACCCGACCTCGGATAAGCGGAAGAGGATGGATGGATGGATGATTAATATATTTCATTATTGTTTATCAATTCATTGGGTAAGTAACTGTGTCTCTTTGAGTGATTGTGTGCTGAGGCTGAGTGTGTTGCCGGAGTCCCCAGCAAGAAAATTTTATTCTGACGGTGTCAATCTTATCGTCATTGCAACCACTGCAAGTGGCTTTATTGTCATACCATCCATACGCAGTATTGTAGCATATAGTGACACAAAATCCTATTTCCCAGGTTCAACACATACAAGTAATAGTCCACAAACAAAAAGAATCGCCGACACAGGATCGAGCATTTAAAATGAAAACCCGCCTCCCCCTCTCATTCATTGGCCAGGAGTCCTGTTCTCAATTCAGAAGTGCCAGCCCACGTGACCCCACCAGAATTTTCACGACAAAACCACCACTGGTTAAGACACAAAAACATACTGATAGAAATGTAAGGAATATAAACCTGAAACTGCATGTGCATGTGCTGGATGCAATTCTAGTCACAATTAATTTAAAAAAAATATTTTTCAAATATTTTTTAAAACTCCCCTTTTATAAAGTGTTTGGGAATAAAGAGGACAGTAAAATTAGACAATATGTTGTGCCCAAGACCTTTTTTTTTGCACTAATGGCTTAGTTTGACATAACATTCTCCGTTTTCTTTAATAGGACTTAGATTATATAGTAATTACTTGGCTCCCATGACCTTACTCTAGCGAATACTGACCTATACATACGAAACCAGAAACTTTCCAGAAGAAATGTTTTCACTGATAAAGGCTTGCCCTCTTCAAGTTTAGTGCGACATAATATTTCTTTTGGCAGGGGGTCACTTGTGCTCAGCGTACATCATCACTAACTTATTAGATCTTGAGGCAATTAGCTGAAAACAAACAGTAGAGACAAGCTCTGCATTGAGCCATGGAAACAGGGGAGAAAATAGCCCATGGCACTCCGTTATTTTAGAGCCGCATCAAAGGGCAGGCAGTGTCATCGGCAGAAAGAAAGAAATGCATTGTTGTGGTGTAACGCCTATACAGTAGAAAGGCTTACTGCATTATTTTTCCACTGATTCAGGTTACAGCCAAACTTGCCCTGGCATAATAGGCCAGTGGAAAGAACTTTTCACCTGAACACTATATGCAATGTGCTGCATGGTTAGCTAGGGATTAAAAAATCCTTTCAGGCCCTTCCCCTGACATGGGAAATCAAGTATCAAGATTGTGAGAAAGACCGATTTGCTGTCATTGAGGTCAAAGGCACATCTTAATATGATTTGAAATAATAGGGAGCAACAAAACGAACCACTGAAATCTTAGACATGTTTTCCCTTTTTCAAAGGTAAGGATTACCTTTCCTAATAACTGCTTCCAATAATTACAAATTGTCTTTGGATATAATGACAAAATATAATACTCTGGGCAGCTACAATGGGATGCAACAACTGGCAGGAGGAGTGAAAACCAATGTGTCCAAACTTGAGTCCAGGATATGAACTATGTTCGTGCCTGCGGGAGAAATCCATCCAGCCATCCATTATCCAACCCATTATATCCTAACACAGGGTCAACGGAGGTCTGCTGGAGCCAATCCCAGCCAGCACAGGGCGCAAGGTGGGAACAAATCCCGGGCTGGGCGCCAGCCCACCACAGGGCACTCACACACACACACCAAGCACACACTAGGGACAATTTAGGATCGCCAATGCACTTAACTGGCATGTCTTTGGATTGTTGGAGGAAACTGATGCAGACACGGGGAGAACATGCAAACTCCACACAGGGAGGACCCAGGAAGCGAACTTAGGTCTCCTTACTGCGAGGCAGCAGCGCTACCACTGCGCCACCGTGCTGCCCTGCAGGAGAAATTGAACAGGAATTTTTTTTATCATTTATTGAATATCCTCTTCATTGAGAGAAACAAAGCAAGACCTTTTATTTGAAACGTACCAAGATTATACTATCATGTCATTTTCAAACCCGCTTAACAGAGACCAGGGATCCTGGGAGCCTATCCTAGCTATTTTGGCACAGAAGGCAGGAACAGACCCCGGACAAGACGCTAGCCCATCACAAAGCAAACACACATCACCAATTCACTTAACCTACAACAACAACTGGCAGGAGAAGTGAAAACCAATGTGTCCAAACTTGAGTCCAGGTTATGAACTATGTTCGTGCCTGCAGGAGAAATCCATGTCTTTGAAAGAAACCCACACAGAGATGGAGAGAACATACAAACTTCATGCTGGAAGGACCGGGGACATGAACCACTGCACCACCCAGGGTTATACTGATGCTGAGTTCACCTGTTGTAATACATCTTGATTCATAAGAGAAATTGTTCAATATAATATCACACTGAATTCTTAAGATTTCAGGTGGCACATTTCTGCTTGAGGCCTTGCAGCCTCAGGGAACTCAGTTCGATTTTTGGCATGGTCCCGGTCTGTGTGGAGTTTCCACTTCCACCTACATGCATTTTCTATTTTCTATTTCTACATATTCTTCTATTATGAATCAGCATGTTGCTCTGTCGACTGGTAACTTTTAAATGGACACTTTCCAGTAAACGCAAGTGTGTGCTGCAGTGTGACTTTTAATAGATTGGCATCAGGGTATGTTCCAGTCTTGTTGCTGTCAGAACAGGCACTGACTTCTCCATAATTTACATACCTTTATCCAAGGCGACTTCCAACATTAATGGTACAACTGGTCAAATGTCTTTTTGGTTTTCCAATTGGAGCACAGGCAGGTCAAGTGACTTGTTTCTGGTCACACAGTGTCAGTAGTCGGATTTGAATCCATAACCTCAGGGTTTGAAGTCCAAAGCCTTAACCACTTACACCAGGGGTGTACATCTTCAGTTCTGCAGGGCCGTAGTGGCTTCAGGTTTTCATTCTAATCATATTCTTAATTAGTGACCTCTTTTTATTGCCAATTAACTAGTTTTGATTTAATTTTAATTTACTTGACTCAGACCCCTGATTTGTTTCTTTTTTGCATAATTAGCCTAGCCAAACAATAATGAGACACAAAATGAGCCAAAACATGACGCTAAACTGCGTCCATCACACAACATCTGTAAATAAAGAAAAGTGAGGGTCCCAGTAAGGTTCACTTGCTTAGGTCACGAAAACATTTTGATGATGTTCTTAGAAAATAACAGAAAATCAACAGTACAGTAGTGCCTTGGATTGTGAGTATAATTCATTCCAGAAACGTGCTTGTAATCCAAAGCCACAACAGAAAGACAAGAGGGATGTCTCCCGCACAAAGTAATATTCTCACCTCAATTATGTGGTGGCACACCCGCAGGGCAAGCCTGGGTATTGTAGTCCCATGGGACAGCCTTGTTGGGGGTCTTGGGTGCTGCCACGGGGAGCTTCTGCCTGACCCAGAATTTCTTCCAGTGTGCAATGCTGTGGCACTTGAAGTACTCCTGGCACTGGCATGAAAGAAGCTGAGTTTAATGCAATGGCATTCAGAGTCAGGAGGAGTATGGACGAGGCTTCAAGAGAAGGTGTGGAAGGAGGAAAGAGATTTATTTTGGTAATTGTATTATTACAGAAGAGAATATGGAGAATGGTGGAAGTAAAAAATAAAGGTGATCTTGTATTTGTTGGTCTAGGGTGCTTTGGGGTTGTAGTCGTTACGGAAACGTGCTCGCAGTCCAAAGCACTCGTATATCAGAGTGAATTTCCCCATAAGAAATAATGGAAACTCAGATGATTCGTTCCACAACCCAACACTATTCATATTAAAATGATTAATGCAAAATATAAAGTAAAAATACATAAAACAAATTAACCTGCACTTTACCTTTGAAAAGAATCATGGCTGGTGCGAGGGAGACGAGAGAGAGGAGGAGGAGGGTTATTGTGTAGGACGACTTTCACTCTGACTAACTGCTCTCTGTTGGCTCACTGGAATCTTCTTCTTTTTTTTGCGACTTTAACAAGGAAACCTCTCCAATGACGGTTGCTTTTGCCTGAAGAGTCACTACATTTGAACACAAAGTCAAAAAAATTCTTAACGCACTGTAAGGTTTCTAAACTCTTTTGGGATTCCACCCAACGGGATGACATGCAGAACGGCGTCACAAAGCAACCACAGGCTCCCAGCGCTGTAACAGTTGACCACAAAAGCAAATCAGAAAAGATGGCAGACATGCTATAAGCACCTGCCATTGATGGGTGATACAAGGAACATTATAAATGCAGGGCAGAGTATAACTTGGCCACTAACCTGGCCCTGACCCTGCCTGACTGCTATGTCTGTGTATAGTTAGTGGCAGATCCCGCTACAATGAATAACCGCACTGTTCCTGTTTCAAGCTGAATAAAGATGGTGTCGCTAAAGTACTGAGACTCAGCTTCATGTTTTGGGGTGCAAGACAGGGACTCGCACGTTACAACGTGGGCACCATGCTGTAGTAAACAGTATACGCTCGTACGGATGTTGACTATTATGAGTGAGGCACACCAACTGAGACCAAGAATGGAAGACGATTACCCACAATCCCACAGCGAGAGAGAGAGAAAAACCATCAGCTCAGTTGTGATCACATGATGCTCAGCAGACAAAGAGTATACGTACTACTCGTATTGCAACTCGTTCATTTATCAAGTCATAATTTATTAAAGTTACTCACAATCCAAGGTTTTACTGTACCGGCTGTGGCAGACTAAGGGCCTGAACAAGCCATGGAATTAAATAACAGGTTTAATTAACAGCAAGACTTGGCTTTTCATTTAGTAATTGTTTGAAGCTGGAGTGACCAAGAAGTTTCACGACTCGCTGCGTAACGCCGTGGAAGGTGGCGGGAGTCAGGGAGGCTTGGGAGGCTGAGCCCCAGTGTGAGCGCCCTGGCTGCTAGGGGAACCCGAGTCTCCGTCCAGTGAGACAGCTGACCAGGAGAAGGTCTGCGGCCTTCTTCTGTTATGCACCTAAAATCTGGAATAGCCTGCCAATAGGAATTCGCCAGGCTGATACGGTGGAGCACTTTAAAAAACTGCTAAAAACACATTACTTTAACATGGCTTTCTGATAACTTCATTTTAATGTAATCATGATGCTCTGTATATTCAATTCATTATCATAACTATTCATGGTGGCTCTAAAATCTGTACTAATCCCTACTCTCTCTTCTGTTTCTTTTCCCAGTTTTCTGTGGTGGCAACCTGCACCATCACCACCTAATCAAAGCACCGTGATGTTCCTACATTGAAGGATTAAAAGCCAGAAGTCTACATGACCATCATCATCAAGTCCTTCCATGAGAACCCTAACTACAAAGAGGACTGATCATTTATGTTAGGTAGAATGCCCAGAGGGGACTGGGCGGTCCTATGGCCTGGAACCCCTGCAGATTTTATTTTTTCACTCCAGCCGTTTGGAGATTTTTTTTGTTTTTTCTGTCCTCCCTGACCATCGGACCTTAGTCTTATTCTATGTTAATTAGTGTTGTTGTTGTGTTCAGTTGTAGTTTCTGCCAGAACGCTAGGGAGAGTTCTTATAAAAATGTATTACCTGGTGGAGCGATAGCAAAGAAGTATAGAAAAAAGTAAGTCTTCTGGATTGGTGATTGTGCGTGGCTGTCGTAAAATAAAGTGAGTTAATGTTCTGAGTAATACATGGCTGGCTAATTATTTCACCCAGCTCTGGACATAACAGTTGTCTTATTCTAATTCTTACTTTGTCATTTAGATAGATAGATAGATAGATAGATAGATAGATAGATAGATAGATAGATAGATAGATAGATAGATAGATAGATAGATAGATAGATAGATACTTTATTAATCCCAAGGGAAAATTCACATAATCCAGCAACAGTATACTGATACAAAAATATATATATATATATATTAAATTAAATAGTAATAAAAATGAAAAATGAAAAAAAAATAAAAATAAAAAAGCAGACAATAACTTTGAGTAATGTTAGCATTTACTCCCCCGGGTGGAATTGAAGAGTCGCATAGTGTAGGGTAGGAACGATCTCCTCAGTCTGTCAGTGGAACAGGACAGTGACAAAAGTCTGTCACTGAAGCTGCTCCTCTGTCTGGAGATGATCCTGTTCAGTGGATGCAGTGGATTATTCATGATTGACAGGAGTTTGCTTAGTGCCCGTCGCTCTGCCACAGATGTTAAACTGTCCAACTTTACTCCTACAATAGAGCCTGTCTTCTTAACAAGTTTGTCCAGGCGTGCGGCGTCTTTCATCTTTATGCTGCCTCCCCAGCACACCACCGCATAGAAGAGGGCACTCGCCACAACCGTCTGGTAGAACATCTGCAGCATCTTATTGCAGATGTTGAAGGACGCCAACCTTCTAATAAAGTATAGTCGGCTCTGACCTTTCTTACATAGTGTATCAGTATTGGCAGTCCAATCCAATTTGTCATCCAGCTGCACTCCCAGGTATTTATAGGTCTGCACCCTCTGCACACAGTCACCTCTGATGATCACAGGGTCCATGAGGGGCCTAGGCCTCCTAAAATCCACCACCAGCTCCTTGGTTTTGCTGGTGTTAAGATGTAAGTGGTTTGAGTGGCACCATTTAACAAAGTCTTTCTGTACTCCTCCTCCTGCCCACTCCTGATGCAGCCCACAATAGCAGTGTCATCAATAGCAGTGTCATCAGCGAACTTTTGCACGTGGCAGGACTCCGAGTCATATTGGAAGTCTGATGTATATAGATTGAACAGGACCGGAGAAAGTACAGTCCCCTGCGGCACCCCTGTATTGCTGCACACAATGTCAGACCTGCAGGTTTGTCTGTAAGATAGTCCACAATCCATGCCACCAGGTGTGAGTCTACTCGCATCTCAGTCAGCTTGTCTCTAAGGAGCAGAGGTTGGATGGTGTTGAAGGTGCTAGAGAAGTCTAAAAACATAATTCTTACAGCACCACTGCCTCTGTCCAGGTGGGAGAGGGATCGGTGTAGCATATAGATGATGGCATCCTCCGCTCCCACCTTCTCCTGGTATGAAAACTGCAGAGGGTCGAGGGCGTGGCGGACCTGTGGCCTCAGGTGGTGAAACAGCAGCCGCTCCATGGTCTTCATCAGATGTGACGTCAGAGCAACAGGCCGGAAGTCATTCAGCTCACTAGGACGTGATACCTTTGGGACAAGAGTGATACAAGATGTTTTCCAAAGCTTTGGGACTCTCCCCTGTTCCAGGCTCAGGTTGAAGATGCACTGTAGAGGACTCCCCAGTTCCAACCCACAGGCCTTCAGCAGTCGTGGCGATACACCATCTTTTCTTCATCATGTAAAGCACTGAGCTACATTATTTGTATGAAAATGTGATATATAAATAAATGTTGTTGTTGTTGTTGTTGTTGCAGGTAGGGCATCTCCCCTGTTGTAAAGCCTGCATGAGATGAGCAGTGGAGCCGCCAGTTAAAGAAAGGAGGCACCGGGTTTTTAAAAAAGCGACTGCTTCCGGCCTGTTGATTTTAACCTTATTTTAAAGGATTATGTATTGATTTTTAACCTCCACTTATTGCGCCCGTTTTTATAAATTATTATTTATTAACTTTGAGTACTGCCCTGTGGACACTGTTTTGGTTTTGTTTCATTTATTTTTAATAAAAGCACTGAACGCCCTTTTCACCATTTCCCTACTCCCAGTGGGACTTGTGCTCATTGCACAGCTCATCTGGTTACATTACCGATGGGGTTGAGTTCAAGGGGCTCCTAAAATTGGATGAGGGAGCATGGGGATAGGACCCGCACGTCCTACTTGGGCTGAATGGTGGTGCAGAGCAGTCGCAGTGCAGTGTAGTTCAAATCCTCTGCCTAGATTGTTCATGGTTTCCCTGTGCCTGCATCAATTTTTCTTCTGGGATTTCCACTTTTCCTCCCACTTCTCAAAAACATATACTTTAGATTCATTGCCAAATCAAAATTTTCCAGGCATCTGTGTAAATGGGCCCTGTGATGGAGTGGCACTATAGGCTGTTATAGCCTTGAGCCTGGTGCACCCAAACTAGACCCTCTACCTCCATGACCCTGAATTGGTTTAAGCAAGTTTAAGTATATTATATTTTGTTATCTTTTCAATACAGGGTCAATTTTCTTTAGCTAGAGAAGAGAAAAGGAGCTTCACCAAGAGTCCCAGAAGAGATTTAGAGAGAGAGTGCCAGAAAGCTAAATAAACATTGGCGTAATTTAGTGTAACTAGGCTGGCAAATATCAAAGATGTTGGCTTCAGTAGACCTCTCAGCACTTGACAGGTTTATAGGGGATAAAGAGCGTGAACAAGCATTTCAGGGCATGACATTGTAGGGATATGGAGTTAAGGAGCAGCCATGACTGCCTGCTGTGAAGAGCATGAATGAGTGATTGCATTATCAGTTGTTTCTTTGACATCAGCAAGTATTCTGATAAAAAAAAAAAACTAAACATTAATTATCCATACACCTTTGGGACCTGCTTTTTTAGATGAAGCCAAAGCTTGCTCTAATCGAATTCCACAGAAGGCTGGGGCCAACTCTGGTTGGTACACCCGTCCTTTTATGGCACAGATGGCATCTAAATTTGGTCATTTTGAATCAATTTAGTTTGCCAGTTGATCCAACATGCACATTATTGGGATGTGAGTGGTGACCAAAGGATTTGCAGATAACCCTTACAACACATAATATGAAATGGACAAGCCAAGAACTCAAAGTGACCAAGCCAGGTCACAGGAGCTATGAGATTTCACTGCTTACCACTATGCCTTCATGACCCCATTAAATATTATTATCCAACCCAGTTCCGGAGGCTAAACTTACAATATTGGGCGCCAGGCAGGAGCCAACACCAGTCCACTGCATGGCCAGCTCACATCACACCCATGAAGAGCCAATCTAGAGACAACAAGTATTTTAACTAGCATTTCTTGAGATGAGGGAAGAGCACTAGAGAAACCAAGGATCGATGCTGGGTCCTCGTCTCTTCTCCTTGTACACCATCTCACTAAGCCCTATCCTCCAAACCCATGGATTCTCATATAAGTGCTATGCCAATGGTATGCAGCTATACCTATCATTCACGCCAGAGGATCACATGGTATCAGCTAGGCTATTGGCTTGTGTGTCTAATATATAAAATTGGATGAAGGAACGCCTTCTCCAGCTCATCCTGTCAAATAAAGAGTCAGTCTTGTCTATTAAACACCCCTACCCTGTAAAGCTTGTCTTATTATCAATAACATCTACAAGTCAGTGCAGCACCTAGGGTTGATTGATGACATGATATCCTTCACTGATCACACTGTAACTGTCTCTTACTCATGTAGATTCACTCAGTATAACATCCACAAGTTCAAGCCATACCTGATCAAGTCTGTAGCACAACGTCTGATTCGGGCTTCTTCCCTGGCAGGGGTAGCTGCATGGCTATGAATCTACTGCAAATTATTCAAACTGTAGCGGCATGTCTTGTACTCCACCCATTGAGATGGGCCCAATATTATATTATTAACGTTTTATGCATTGTCACTCATGTGTGTTGGAGGACCCCCTCAAAGGCTCTATCGAGGTATGTATTAACCCACCGGGACAGGAGGCGGTACTTTTTATCACTCTTTAATTGAATATTTTTTTTTATCAGTATGCTGCTGCTCGAGTATGTGAATTTCCCATTGGGAAGTATCTATCTATCTATCTATCTATCTATCTATCTATCTATCTATCTATCTATCTATCTATCTATCTATCTATTGCTAACACTGGCATCTCCTTCTTTCCCCACAGTGCAGAGAAGCCACCCAGTGAGGACAGCTGACTCCGCCCCTTCTGGCTCAGTCTCCATGAAAACCTGAGCCTCCCAGAAGGAAGGGCGTCATTATTGGCACGAGCAACTCCTCAGGACGGAGCTCTGCTACCACAAGTGACCTTGGCTAATTACCCAGATAAGCCTTATTTTTTTAAGTGGAAATCCGCATAATGGGAAGACTACAAGCTAAAAGAGCATTGCCTTTTGTTTTGTTTTTGTGTATTCAGACAATAAATGGTTGCAGGGCCTACATGCAGGGATGGATGCAGTTTAACGTCATACCCAGGACGGAGCAATTGAAGGGTTAAGGGCCTTACTCAGGGGCCCAACGAAGTAGAGTCACTTTTGGAGTTTGCGGGATTCAAACCGGCAACCAATATGAAGCGTGTGATACATACAAGCATATTCATAAGTGCAGCTACTGCGGAAACAAAGCACATGGTGGAAAAAGTCAATGTCCAGCTAAAGGAAGACAATGTAAAAAAAAAAACTGTGCACGCAGTATGTCACGTCTCAGATAAAGAGGAAGACGAGCTGTTTATTGATGCAGTAAGAAACGAATCGATGAATGAAACCTCTTATCTTTACAACGATTGACAAACACGGAATGTAACTTGAACACAACACATCCTACAAATACAAACCTGATTGAAAGAAATAATGATAATCAAATCCTTGATGACAGCAACACTCATAACACTCACAAAACAATTACTGTATATTGACAATCATGTTACGTTATTTTTAAAATGTTTCCTTTTCTTTTTCATAGCTTCTTTAACACACTATTTCTCCACTGCGAAACGCGGGTATATATATATGTATGTATATATATACCTTGATCTACATACTCTCAAATAGACAAGCCACATGCTGTTGCGCAATGGTAGAGGCTTTGCCTCTAGTGCTGATGTCTGAGGTTCAATTCCCGAGAGGGGATGCACGGAGTATGTACGTGTGCTTCCTGATTCATTTTACCTTCGCATCCCCTTGGTTTGAGACGTATGAAAAAATATGCGGTTAACGCAGAATCATTTTACATTATTTTTAAAATGTTTCCTTTTCTTAATACAAGCACAGCTGAGAAGCTTCGATGCATGTACTCCATAACGCGTTAAAAAAAAAAATGCATTTAATCACACTTTCAATTCCAAGCAAAGGGGAACTTTTGTCAATGCATGATTTCCTAGTACATCGATTACATTGATGCACACATCAGAGCTACAAAAATGTTAGAGTCGAAATAAAGCACGTTCCTACGACTGATGGGAAAATTTCATTTCAAAAGACAACCCGACAGAAGCCTTGATAAAAGCATGGTTTTGTGCAGACTGAAAAGCAAGCAAAATTTTGCTTTTGTTTTGTGTATTCAGACAATAAATGGTTGGAGGGCCTACATGCAGTTTAACGTCATACCCAGGATGGAGCAATTGAAGGGCCTTACTCAGGGGCCCAACGAAGTAGAGTCACTTTTGGAGTTTACGGGATTCAAACCGGCAACCTTCTGATTGCCAGTGCAGATCCCTAGCCTCAGAGCCACCATTCCACCCTGCACAACATATAATTTCACTTCATTCTTTTTTTTTAACTTTGTTTTCTAATTCCTTTTTTATTTTACCTTGTTTTGAAAAGTTTTGGATCATGTATTGTTTTATAGTTTACATGATGATTTACATGACACTCAAAGTAGATTATATTACTGTTGTGCTTCTGACATTCAGGAAGTGAAGATATAAATATGGTGGCAGACACAACACTTGCTATCCGTCAGGGGTATACGTACAATTTCTCAGAGAGTCTTGGCGAGCGTTAGTTTCTTTTCAAGTAGGTTTAGGTTTCTGAACTTCCTGTTCATTTTCGAACTTTGGTTTTATTTGGTAAACCTTTTTATTTTTGCCGTTAAGATGGTAGAACAAGATAACAGTTTGAGTAGTCTTCTTGATAATCCCCAAATAATGGATGGAAAATCAAAAGAATTAGAGGGATATATCTATAAATATAAATTAGATCAGATAAACTTTATTAATCCCATGGGGAAATACACATGCATACACAAGCAGAAACAAGGGTACAGACATCCAAAACAAATAATACAGCTAATCAACCAATCAAAAAACTCAAAAAAATCAAAAAATAAATTAATAAATGTACTCTGTGCAGAAATTTCAAAATGAACTTAAAGAGTATATGAAGAGGAAGCATTGGATGAGTCAGTGACTGAGTTCTTGTCTAAAAGTGCTCAAAGAGAGCGCCTTCTGGAGGTGGTGGAGGAGATTTTTCATGATGGTATCCAGTTTTACCACAGTCCTCTTTTCCACAACAGCTCCCATTGTGTCCAGGGTTCGCCCTGTGATGGAGCAGGCTTTCCTGATATAACCACTTCTGTTGTTTAGTAGTGTCTCTAACAGACGCTGGTTCTCAACTGAACAGCTTGTTTTGTCTTTACATACTTATTGATGTGGAAGAGGCGGGGCTTCTGGGCCTGAACAGGATGTGACATCAGTGCTCTTCAAGTGGTTCTTTGTCATGTCTACAGATGAAAAGGGAGAAGTGTGCCCCCTCTCGGTTGGGAGTACGTATAATATCTTCAAAAGAGCCCTGAACAGGTCCCCTACTTGTATGTGCCTGACATACAGGGTGGAGCATAAAGATCTCCCACATTTTGAAGGGGTATAAAAAAATGAACAAAGCTATCTTAAAAAATGTATATATTTCTGAAAAGTACATAAAAAACAGTTTTGTTTCAATGTGTTTTAAAAATCATATCAGACTAAGGGTGGTCGTCGTTGGCAATACATTGCTGAAGACGTTCCCGGAAGTTCTCCATCACTCTCCAGGTCATCTCAGGCGGAATGGCGTCGATTTCTTGTCTGATCCTTTCCTTCAAATCCTCAAGAGATCAAAGACAATGTTTGAAAACCTTTTCCTTTAGGTATCCCCAAAGGAAAAAGTCACATGGGCTTTAATCTGATATGGAAGTGAGCCTCATCATTACTCAGAAGAACAACTGCAGTGGGAACCTGTTCAATAATTTCCCCACTTAGGGCTCTGCGGTTGGTATGGATGCAGTTTTAAATTGACATGCAGAATCCTCCTCAAACTAACAACTTGATATCCTCAGTACCGTGGCATGCTTACGAGCGGAACGCCTTGGCGATGGCTGATTGCCTTGGCGATGGCTGATTACTGCTTCCACATTTTCTGGTGTGGACCCAGTTGCCTGAAGGTTAGAAATCCATAGCAAAATCATTTTCCGATCTGGTACAGATGCATTTCGACCAAGCGCAAAGCGTGCACGGAACACTCTCTGTGTCGCTATGACAGAATAGTTGTTCTCATAATACGCTTGAACAACCAAGCCCCGATGTTCACTGGTCCAACTCATGATGGCTACTAGAAACGGTAGAGCCTAACCTACCGAATTAGACCTACCCCACCTCTCTACCCCCACTACAGTTCTCCTTCGAAATATGGGAGATCTTTATGCCTCACCCTGTAGTACATAGCCATGCACGTCTTCATCTCCTGGTCATTTCATTTTTTTACCTCAGAGACGGGCACATGTCATTCCCCTTTTCAGGTCACTCCACTATCTCCTTTTGGCAGCATTTACTAAGTTTAAACCATCAATGCTAGCCTACAGAGTAGACAGTGGATCAGTACATATATGAAGGCACTCATGAGATCTTTTGCTATTTCTTGCCCACTCAAGTCTCGTAGTGAACACCTCATGTGGCATCAAATCTCAATCCAGACTTTATCAATGTGTCATAAGCTGCCAACCTTCATCTGAATTGCTGACTCCCTCAGTGTGTTTAGGAAGTGTTTGAAGACTCTCTTCCTCTGTGAATATCCTTCTAGTTGACAAGTGCCTTGAGCATGGGAAAGGCACTATATAAATAAAATGTATTATTATTTAATATTATTATTATTGTTATTATTATTATTAATGGCTTTGATTCAAATCAGTTTGTTTTTGAGCTCTTCACTTGTGATGATCAATTTTGCAACCTTGTCCTGTAACATTTGTTTAAAAACAGTCGCCAGGTTATTTACTTGATTACATAAAGTTTTGTATAAAACTATCCACTAAGTGAATAAATATTAATGTAAACAAATTTGATTCTTTTTATTAAATGAAAATACAATACAATACAATTTATTTTTGTATAGCCCAAAATCACACAAGTGCCCCAATAGGCTTTAACAGGCCCTGCCTCTTGACAGCCCCCCAGCCTTGACTCTCTAAGAAGACAAGGAAAACTCCCAAAAAAAACCCTCGTAGGGAAAAAAAATGGAAAAAACCTCAGGAAAGGCAGTTCAAAAAGAGACCCCTTTCTAGGTAGGTTGGGCATGCAGTGAATGTCAAAAAAGGGGTAAATACAATACAATTCACAGCACAGAACACAAGTAATCCTCAATACAATATGAAATATAAATATTACAAGTACAGAGCAGAATTTACCAGTAGATGATATCACATAATATGATTTGGATTTGTTCAGAGTACTGGAGACCTCAGCCATCAAGCTGCCTCCCCCATTTGGCTATTCCAGAGCTGAAACAGCGCTGGGCCAGTCAATCTGATGAAAGGACCCCTCTACTTGATGATTCCTGCGATCCTCCATCAGGGATGACTTTACCGTGGGCAGGCAAAACAACTTGGCAGGTTGGCCGTGGCACCAAGTGCCACATTTGAGTACCGAGAAGAGAAACAGAATAGGTGAGGGTTAGTATCAAATTATAACTATCATATTACTTATGTTTTAGAGCTAATGACTAACAACAGAGATGCAGTCTGTACAGTTAATCAGCAGCTCTAGTCAGGGTGTGCTAAACTGAAGCAGTGAGTCTTCAGCCGGGATTTGAAAGCGGAGACCGAAGGGGCATCTCTTATAGTAGCAGGCAGACCAGTCCACAGTTTAGGGGCCCTGTAACTAAAGGCTCGACCTCCCACTGTTATTTAATTAATCCTTGGAATCCTAAGCAGACCGGCATCTTGAGATCTTAATGTGCTCAGGTTTGTAAGTCATGATAAGCTCAGACAAGTAAGCCGGACCCTGGCCATTTAATGCTTTATATGTTAAAAGGAGGATTTTACCTCACATATCTATTTCCTTTGTGCTGTCACACACATGTGCATAGGGGACAGCTTGAAGGCCCTAGTGATGGTAGTTCCCCACCACTCCAGGGGTTGGCGCTGTGCCTTTTCTCTTCCATCCTCTGCAGATCGGAAGACTGATGGCTATCCCACCATTGATGTCACTTCCTGCGTCTATCCGCCTTGACCCGCCACTTCATTCTAGAAGATCCCCCATCTTGAGCCAGTTCTATTATGAACTTGCATCAGTGAAGACGTTTCCTCAATTATTGCATGTTTTTTTTCTTTATTTACGGTCATTCAATTATAAGGGGTTACCAGGGTGGCACCCCTTGTCGTTCTCTTACAGTTTGCATTAGTATGCATACACTAAGTGTGTTGAAAGAAAGCAAAAGTGTTTTATGTTCATTTATACTGTTCCATGCAGTTCAAAATGTATGGGAATCAAACATGGAGCGTCCCAGAACAGATCATAAATCTGAACCCATCCATACATTTTATCAAACCCTTTTAATCTAATTTTGGGCTTGTGACATGCCTGCACAAGACAGCAAAGTGCCACTTCATTGCAGGGCACACTGTCCCACATTCACTCATATATATATATATATATATATATATATATATATATATATATATATATATATATATATATATATATATATATATATATATATATATATACAGTATATATATATGTATAAGCCAAATACCACTGACTCAATCATCACGAAATCTCCTGAACCATGAAGATTTGGGACTTGAAATTTGTAATGTAGGTTACTCTTGGTCCATAGGTGCTCACTAAGAAACGCTTTTAAAAATTTTGTGGTCCAAGTGCAAAACGCGCTCCCATAATGCTCCTGCGCAACTTAAATCCTCCTAAGTTGTGCAATGGTACCAGGCTGCAGGTGATGGCTCTACACAAACATGTCATTGAAGCCACAATATTTACATTTGTTGGACCGGGAGAAACAGTCTTCATTCCCTGCATTCCCCTAATCCCGTCAGACTACCCCTTTCAGTTCAAAAGGCTGCAGTTCCTGGCCAAAGTCTGCTATGCCATGACCATAAACAAAGCACAGGGGTGAAGTTTGAAAATGGTTGGTGTGGATTTGAGGAGTGACTGTTTCTCCCATGGCCAGTTGCATGTGGCCTGTTCTAGAGTAAGCTCTCCTGACAGCCTGGTCATCCTCCAGCCAGAGGGGAAAACTAAGAATGTAGTGTACAAGGAAGTACTAGCTTCTTAAAACATAGGCTGCTTACTCCATTGATTTTTTCAGAGGCGGTGATAAAATCCCTGGGATTAGATAGATAGATAGATAGATAGATAGATAGATAGATAGATAGATAGATAGATAGATAGATAGATAGATAGATAGATAGATAGATAGATACTTTATTAATCCCAAGGGGAAATTCACATAATCCAGCAGCAGTATACTGATACAAAAAAAAAATATATATATTAAATTAAAGAGTAATAAAAATGCATGTAAAAACAGACAATAACTGAATAATGCTAGCATTTACTCCCCTGGGTGGAATTGAAGAGTCGCATAGTGTGGGGAAGGAACGATCTCCTCAGTCTGTCAGTGGAGCAGGACGGTGACAAAAGTCTGTCACTGAAGCTGCTCCTCTGCCTGGAGATGACACTCTTCAGTGGATGCAGTGGATTCTTCATGATTAGCAGGAGTTTGCTTAGTGCCCGTCGCTCTGCCACAGATGTTAAACTGTCCAACTTTACTCCTACAATAGAGCCTGCCTTCTTAACAAGTTTGTCCAGGCATGTTGCGTTCTTCTTCTTTATGCTGCCTCCCCAGCACACCACCGCGTAGAAGAGGGCACTCGCCACAACCGTCTGGTAGAACATCTGAAACATCTTATTGCAGATGTTGAAGGATGCCAACCTTCTAAGGAAGTATAGTCGGCTCTGTCCTCTCTTACACAGAGCATCAGTATTGGCAGTCCAGTCCAATTTATCATCCAGCTGCACTCCCAGGTCTGCATATTTATAGGTCTGCACCCTCTGCACACAGTCACCTCTGATGATCACGGGGTCCATGAGGGGCCTGGGCCTCCTAAAATCCACCACCAGCTCCTTGGTTTTGCTGGTGTTCAGGTGCAAGTGGTTTGGGTTGCACCATTTAACAAAGTCTTTGATTAGCTTCCTGTACTCCTCCTCCTGCCCACTCCTGATGCAGCCCATGATAGCAGTGTCGTCAGCGAACATCTGCACATGGCAGGACTCCGAGTCGCATTGGAAGTCCGATATGTGTTGGCTGAACAGGACCGGAGAAAGTACAATCCCCTTCGGCGCTCCTGTGTTGCTGACCACAATGTCAGACCTGCAGTTCCCAAGACGCACATATTGAGGTCTGTCTGTAAGATAGTCCACGATCCATGCCACCAGATTTGAGTCTACTCCCAATTATCTTAATAATTAATAATTATCTTAATCTATTACAGTCTACGTAAATGACAATGACATTTTTGATTTTGATTTTTGTATTCGGGTTTGGTAGATTGCTTAATTGCTTGTAATTTCTTAAAAACCCCTTGAAAATTTGTTTTTAATATAATTAATATTATAACATTCACCTTTATCTATTTTTATTAACAAATAAATTTAGCACTTAAAACGTATGCAGGGTCTGGTTACTAAATAATACCAGGGGTGGTGATGGGATCACTGGGGCTTCAGTCCAAAACAAGTTTTGATCATCACTGTTTAAGTCTTCTATACTTAAAACAGCTTATATTTGAGAAAAACATTTCAAGAAATAATTAGTAACCTATTTTGTTTCATTTATCTTCTAAATCTTGCCTTATGACCTTTACAGGATGCTCGTATACTGTCACTCTATATATTTTAGAGCACATTTTTCCTGTTGCTATCCCGTAGCGAAGCACGGGTATTCAGCTAGTAGTGCATACGTTTAGAAATGCCAAATAATTTAGTCCTCTAGCATTTATAAATTTGAATTTATGTACCCACAGAAACTTCATGCGAGCATGAAACAAATGTGTAAAATCCAAACAAAATCCTCACCTTCAGTGTTTAAAGCTCTCGTCCATGCTGCTGCAAGCTGTAGGGTTAACCTCCATACCACCATGTTACTCCATTTAATTTTCGGCTGTCTCGGGTTTTTATTCCCACATTGATATGGCAAACAAATCTTCTGTAGCCTCAGCTTTTACATTTACAATTGGAGCATGTACACAACTCCAGGAGCCAAATAAAAGCATGGCGCTCACTAGAAGTCACCTTTGCTCTAGGCTGTTTTAAAAATGAAGCTGTAGACTGTTAAATGATCCCCTGAGAAAGAGGAGGAAAAGGGGCAAATATTTGAATATTTCATAAGGTGATGCCTGTGGCTAATTGGATGAAAAAAAAAACAAACACGCAGACACAAAATGCTATAATAGCACATGCTCACCAAGATGGTGACTTCAGTTGTAAGAAAGGAAAATGTAAGCATGGTGAGCGTGATGGTACCTCTCATGGTAACTCTCATGCAACAGATATTTAACATATGCTTCTATTTAACCATACTTCAATGTCTAAAATGAAATGTGCGGATGGTTACAGAACATTCAATTTGGATTATTTCCTTATACTAAGGTAACGTTTTGTGAAGAATGATGGGTAAAATATTCATACGCACTTTCAAATCTATTCATTCATTCATCTGTTTTCCTAACCTGCTTGTTCAACTATTGCAAATTTTCTTAAACTGTGGACCACAACTCAAACTGGTCTGCAGACATGGTCAGGGTCATGATACTCATAGGTCACTCCATGATTTTGTAGTTAAGCTTGTCCAGGCAGGGGAGTGATAGACCCCCCACCAACCCCCCAATTTAGAGGACTATTTATTGTGGTAGTATGCGATCCAAGACATACATTATCAATAGTGCCTCACAAACAGCTTTGGTATCTTTAGTACTTCAATAAAATTAATATTCCACATGACAGCAACCTGTGAACAGTGAGACTGATAATTACTAAAATGGTAGGCTTCAACAGACAAGAGGAGGTCTGAACAACAACAACAACATTTATTTATAAAGCACATTTTCATACAAATAATGCTGAAAATCAAATGAGAAGGATTTGGGAGTTGTAGTGGACTTGACACTATCAACTGCCAGACTGTGTGTTCAGAAGCCATTAAGAAGACTAACAGAATGTCAGGTTCACTTCCCGGGTCCTCCCTGCGTGGAGTTTGCATGTTCTCCCCATGTCTGCGTGGGTTTCCTCCGGGTGCTCCGGTTTCCTCCCACAGTCCAAAGACATGAAGGTTAGGTGTATCGGCGATCCTAAATTGTTCTAGAGTGTGCTTGGTGTGTGCTGGCGCCCTGCCTGGGATTTGTTCCCACCTTGCGCCCTGTGTTGGCTGGGATTGGCTCCAGCAGACCCCTGTGACTGTGATAGGATATAGCGGGTTGGACAATGACTGACTGACTGACAGAATGTCAGGTTATATAGCTCCTTGATGTGTGGAGTACAAGTCACAGGAGGTTCTGCTCAAGCTTTATAACACACTGG
Organism: Polypterus senegalus; assembly: GCF_016835505.1. Lineage (NCBI taxonomy): Eukaryota > Metazoa > Chordata > Cladistia > Polypteriformes > Polypteridae > Polypterus > Polypterus senegalus. The sequence goes on from NC_053168.1 coordinate 15,952,978, forward strand.
TGAGGCCTTATCTGGAGTCCTGTGTGTAGTTTTGGTCTCCAGGCTACAAAAAGGACATAACAGCACAAGAGAAGGTCCAGAGAAGAGCAACTAGGCTGATTCCAGGGCTACAGGGGATGAGTTATGAGGAAAGATTATAAAATCTTATAGTGCCTTTCAACTTTCCATGGGTGAAGATTGAATTTTGTTTTATTAGGTTTTATCTTTTTTGACCCTGTTTTAACTTATTGATTTATTTTTTTCTTTTTACCTTCAGTCCAGTTGATTAAGACTATGACCTTAAAATTAGTTAATGAAGATCTCGGGGACACAGTTGGAAACTTGTTAATGGTACATTTTTCACAAATGCTTGGAAGTTTTTCTTCACACAGAGAATCAGAGACACATGGAATAAGGAATAGTAGAGTAGTAGACAGTAGGACTTTAGGGACCTTCAAAACTCAACTTGATGTTATTTTAAAGAATTGAGTGGATAGGGCTGATGTTAGGCTGAATAGCCTCTTCTCGTCTACTGTTCTAATGTTCTAATAACATGCAAAGACGTATAAAAAAATGGGAGAGAGGTGGGAATGACAAAGACAAGTGTTTGAGGTAAAAGGACTGTGGCGCTGATTTGAAATGTCGAAATGGAAAGAACTGGTGAGGCACAAGGATGGTTGTTTAACAGCAGGATCTGGGGCAATTTTGCCAATTTAAATAAATAAATAAATATGCATTCAGGCTGATGCGGGTTTTAGGAGTGTATGGTAGCCTGGCAGAGGGTATCAGCAGAAACTATGCTCTCATGGAGCATCTGTGTTAAAAAAAAATGTTTTGAAATAAATGAGAGAGAAAAGGGAAGGACCGAGAAGTACAAAACTGTTCCAGTCCACAAAACGTATTGTGGAAGGTATTGTGTGGTGTGAAATTTTGTATATAAGTTGATAAATATTTTGTATGTCTCTATTTGTAACTTAGACAAAGCAATGTAATATTAGTGTTGTATTATTTATAAGAACAGCAGTGTTTTGATGTTTAAGACCCCCAACCCGAGTCTTTAGGACTGAGTCTTTGTAAATTGATGACAGGGTCGGAGGAAGTGCCTTAAACCAATCTGGCAAGTGATTCTCTGCAAGCCTCTCTCAATCAGCCCCAGCATGGAGGCCAACTATTTAGCTGGCAAGCTTCACCTTAACCATTGGTATTTAGGGGCATTGAGTCGCACCAGAATTCTATTGGTCTAAAGTTGCCAGTTTGGTTTTAAATCAGAAGCCACAATGCCCTATTGGCTGTAGAGTTTGTGCAGAAAATCTATACATTTGCCGGCTTTACCCCTCCCTCTCTCTCTGTCTTACCAACTGATGAAGGAGCATCTCACACACCATGAACTGAAAAAGACCACACTGAGAAGCACAACTCGGCAGCCATATTGAGACAGGCATGCAGCCTGTTCTAAAGAAAGCTAGAACAGTTTTTCTCAACCTTTAAGTATTTGCAACCTGAGTTTTCATAACAGTTTTAATTGCGCCCCACTAAGGTTTTTTTGAAAGGAGCCCATCTAATACCAATTTGTTCTTTTTTAATTAATGATATATCATAGACGCATATTTTATTATACCTACTTAACTTTTATTGACATTTATCTAACTCTATATTTATTTTTCTAGTATCAGAATGTAGATGTATTTTTCATATTTTCGATTCTTGTTTTCTTTTTTTCACATCTTCGCGCCCCCCTTTTTCTTACTTTGCGCCCCCCTAGGGGGCCCGCCCCACAGTTTGAGAACCACTGAGCTAGGAAATGATGCCTTAACTAGAGACATTTAAAGTCTGAAACTACACATCAACATTTATCAGGTTGCATGGTTGCCAGTGTTCACTTATACTTTGCTTATTGTTATTATTTATGAATATTATCAATAATACATTATTTAATGTGGAACTTAACTCCTGCTTGTCCTTTTACTGCACCTCATTGCCTGAGGTTATAAATGTAGAAGGGAAGGTGGGGAGAATTTATAAAGTACAATACGTTATAAACAGTGGTAAGTCTGTAAACCTGACAAAGGCTGCACATTAATAATACAAAAGGGGAAAGTAGAGTAATAAAGAACTCTACCAAGACAAAACACATATGGATAATGTTCTTGGACATGGAAAATCTACAACATTACCAAGATTTGTCTTGGAAGAATGAAAGCACTAGAAAGCCATGTTGTTCAAAACCATATGTGATCAAGGACTGTCTCCTACTTAGGAAGCAGTTTGGAATGACACCTACAGCCACTGCAGCCCTCCAGGACCGTAACCAAAGACCCCCTGCTATTAAAGCTGGCTGCCTACAGTGTAGTAACACAGCGGCTGACTCAGTCAGAGCCGGTTAACGTGTTTCTAGTAGTGCTGTGTGTATTTGCTCGACTTACTTTCATACTTTGCATGAGTACACATTCATAGATCAAAAATATACTACAAGCTATAAAGTGTTACAGATATGCTTGATAAATACTCCAATAACTCACACATGGACCAACTCATATACATTGCTGTCAAGGCATCACACTCTAAATTGCACACATCCAGAAAATAAAGCAATATACAATAACAAAGAATAGACTGTTGATGGGTTTTAACTGTTGAGGATCAATTTAGCACCTGACTTGCTGTCTTTCTCCGTTGGCAGTAATGTAATATTCTGTCAGAATTGACAAGAGGAAGGATTTTATTCTCATAAGCTAGTCCAAAAGGGTAACCTCCAGTCTGTTGAGAGGCTTTGATTTGATTTAATAAACTAAATGTATGTTCACAGTTCACAGCGGAAGCTTCAAAACCACCCCATAAATCAAAAAGTTGAGCAACGTCTGTAATGTTTCTTCTTATACTGTTGTTCCCCTTGTAAGGCAAGGAAGTTGTGCTAATCGTGCTGGCTTTTATTTTAAAAAACACCAGTATATTAATGAGCAGCATACCGCCTGCAGATGTTTTCAGTTAAACTGAAGAAGCAAGGGGCCTTATGACAGAACATCTAAGCAATAAACAAATTTAGCTTTGCAAACATTTCCTTCTGTAAATGGAATAGTGTTTCAAAATTAACTTTTTAAAACTTTTTTAATCAGGCAAAAATGAAATATTGTCTTCCTGAATAGGACTTAGCTCTCATTTAAAATACAGTATGTACAGTATAGGGTCCTGCAATAGTGTGTGCCCTGTTCAGGACAGTTTACTGCCACCCCTTCATGGCCATGTATTAGTTACAGAATGAGATGTGCACGAATATATTTGTGTGGTGGTGTATATCTATCTATCTATTTAAATATCTACCTATCCATTTATTGTATATATATATATATATATATATATATATATATATATATATATATATATATATATATATATATATATATATATATATATATATATATATATATATATATATATATATATATATATATATATAGTGGTGGACGGCTGGGACGCCCCTTTGACACTGGATCTGGGGGAGCAGCCATTGGATGCACACTACGTCCCCCGGAACACTTGGTGGCAGCCCACCTGGGTTGCATCGGGGCCACAATTGTGAAACACCAGAGCTCATCTCTGTTGGGCTCCGTGGCCACCATCAAGGGGAGCTGCATGGCTTCCTGAGCCCGTGTGGGCTGTAATGCAGCCACACCCGGAAGTGCAGCCTGAATTAGTTTTAATTATCCCCTGAAACACTTCCGGGTACCTTATAAAAGTAGCCTGCAGCCACTACCCGAGGCTCTAGAGTCGGGAGGAGGAGGACAAAGCAGCCTAGCAGGAGTGGAGTAGGAAGACGAGTGATTTTTGTGGTGTTTTTTTCTTTTGTGTGTGTTTTTGGGGACTGTGTAGGGCCAATGGGATACGGGGAAGACGTCTTTTTGTTCATTTTACCTGTGTCTCCGCTGTGAGTCTGTGTCGGCAGGACACCAAGTGAGCGCTTATCTTACAATATATATATATTGTGAAGCCCGAGGCTCCCCTAACCCTGACGCAGACAGGTTGGACAAAAGTTTGCCACACAGCACACAGTTTATTTACATTTACAGTTTATCTCCCTACAGCACAGCAGAGTACAGTACAACACCAAATGGCACAAAATGCTCAGTCCCTTCTTTCTTTCTTTCTTTCTTTCTTTCTTTCTTTCTTTCTTTCTTTCTTTCTTTCTTTCTTTCTTTCTTTCTTTCTTTCTTCTCTTCTTGTCCACCTCTACTCCTCCTGACGAGCTTTGTCCTCCACATCCCGACTCTGGCTCCCCGAGTATTGGCTGCTGGTGCTGCATCAAACTTAGAGCCTGAAACAGAATGGAGGCGTCCCGGCCAGACAAGGGCCCCAGTCATGCACCATTATATATATACTAGGCTGACCTGCCTTTTAAGGCGACCGACTTTTAAGTTGACCACTTCTTAAGGCAATTCAATATGTAGATCAATTTGATATTTTATACAAACTCATTCATTTGGTTATATTGCATTTGAGCGGTATTACTTTAATACTCGTAGTTTCTGTTATTTTTGTGATGAAATTTAAACTTTATTTCTATATTGAGGTCACCCTTTTGAACCCCCCTGATATTTACTACGCAGTGAGGCATTTGTACTCCATCAACATTAATTATTTTCAGAGACATAATTTTGTCTATTTTTCCAGCTCACAAAAGCAAGGGAACGATGCGAGCACCAGAACTCTGCTCACATCATGTCACTTCGTACCGCAAGCTGCAAGTAGTAAGTCTGTGATAAGCGGAATACTACTCACGGGACAGAAGGACAATCCCAACCGCTTTTATATAGTAAGAAAGAAGAAGATATCGCACAGTCTGGAGTAGAAAATCATCTTTTACCTGCAAAAATGAAACTACAAATCCCATCGTGCATTGCAAAATGGATGGGGCGTGTGTGAAACTCCGTGTCTGAGTAGCACTCACAGGATGGAAGGACAATCCCAACTGCTTTTATATAGTAAAAAAGAAGAAGAAGATATCGCAGTCTGGAGTAGAAAATTATCTTTTACCTGGAAAAACGAAACTACAAATATCATCGTGCATTGCAAAATGGACGGGGCATGTGTGAAACTCCGCGCCTGTGTAGCACTCACGGGACGGAAGGACAATCCCGACCGCTTTTATATAGAAGGACATATATATATATATATAAATATATATATATATAAATATATATATATATATATATATATATATATATATAAATAAAACACAATAACAGTTCACAGACATCAAAAAGGTATATGGTATATTATGCCTCGGCTGCAAAATGGTTAGTTATTTACAGGTTGGAGTCCAAAAGAGAACTGATTTGACTTAGGTAAAATGGTGGCTTTACAGCCAGAAGTGACATCATCTGAACCGGGACCGGAAGTGATGTTGTCAAGCCCAGAAGTGACATCATCCATGGTGTCAGTACCAGAAGTAGCGTCATCTGTGGTATCGGTACCGGATGTGACGTCATCTATGGCGCCGGTACTTAATGGGATTTCCCAAGGATAGTCTGCAGAGGACAGAGAGAGAAAGTTAGTGCAGCTCACCACCCCCTGATCTACTATTATTTAAGCCCTCTTGCTGCCTCCCTCCCATGCGCACAATGACAATATATACAGTAAGTATGAGTGTATATAAATATAAGATACAATATAGCCAACATTTTTGAAAAAGGCAATGTTATGGAATAGTGAAAAAGCCTATGAATATGGATGTTAGTTGTCCATATAATAAAGTGCAGATATCACTTCAGGCAACGTCCATCCCCATATACGTCCTCATAGGCAGCAGCACCCAATCTCGTGTATCACATGTCTCTTGAGTGTTGTAGCATTATCTCTGATTCATTTTTTTTAAATATTACCATGAAGTGCATTATGGCTCCCAAATGTAGCAAAACCAGTGTTAGTGAGAGCAGCAGCAACAGGCAAAGGAGAAGTGTTGTTTGGGAAGTGAAACAAAAAGTCATGGAATTGGAAATTCAGTGAATGCGATTGCACGCAATTTAGACATGTCGCACTCGATAATCCTCAAAAACAAAGAAAAAGTCTTCCAATCTGTTATAGAATCAACTCCACTGAAAGCTCCAAGGCTACCGAAAATGCGACCTTAATCATATTTAGAGAAACTCCTAATGGTGTGGATTGAGGACCAAACACAAAGGCGGTATCTTGGCCATTTAGTCAAAACAGGTGTGTGGTATAGCGGTTTTTAATAGATAATCGCCGCACTCGCGGCATAAAGAGGGGGTGTGGTAGTGTGGGCGGAGCGGTCCCCTGGTGTTTCATGATGCGGGCGGTTTTCACTTAATTGTACAGGTAAGGAGTCATCTGCATCCGTAATTGATGCCGCGAGCTGCTAACCATCACACCTGATCCACGCCCCTGTAATATATAATAGAAGCGCGAGGCGGATGGAAGGAAGAAAAAAGAACGGAGGTTAGAAGTGAGAAGAAAGGCGGCAGGGAGGAGAATGCCGGTGCATGAGAGTGAGAGCGAAGGCAGGTTTATTGATGGTAATGCAGCTGGTAGGAGAGCCCCAGAGGAGTGTTTGGCCAACTCGCGGGCAGGAGGACAGATTGAAGCGCTCGCTCCAGCTGAGCAATTTGGAGGAGCTGGAGTGACCGGCAGAGGAGATGACTTGCCATTGAAGGAAGCGGCAGTCGAGGAGGCTTTGGGAGTGTTGGGCCCCAGCGTGAGCGCCCTGGCTGCTGGGGAGGGAACCCAAGTCTCGGTCCGGTAGGAGCCCTACATAGCTGGGGATCAGAAGGCTACCGGACCAGAATTGAAGGGAGCTGGATTTGCTGGTAGGGCGACTCCCCTGTTGCAGGGCCCGTATGGCAGAAGCAGTAGAAAGAAGAAAGCACCAGAGTTTTAAGACAAGACTGCTTTCAGCCATTATCATTTTAACCTCGTTTTAAAAGGATGTATTTATTTAAGAACTGCACTTATTTATTTGGACATTGTTTTTGGTTTTGTTTTAAATAAAAGCACTTGGTACTTTCACTGTCTAGCTCATCGATGACATTACCGACGGTGTCGGGTTCGAGAGCTCCCCAGAAGCCAGATGGGAGCATGGAGCAGAACCCACACTGTCACAAGGTACACTACAATATCCCATATAGCTTTAGTGAGTACTGTGGTTTCAAAATGTCCAAATCACACCACTCTATTCTATTTCACAGAACGTGTCATGGGTGTTAAGTGGTTCATACCTGTATTGTAGAGTTTAGTCAAGCTTATGAATTTTCTTCCAGGAGGACTTTTCTTTAGCAGTAATAAGGAAGGCTGTATTTAAATATATCTCTTTATCTCTTTACTGCTGTTACTCATCTTGTCCATTTTGCATTTCTTTCCAGCACTGTATTTAACACGTCTGTTCCTACCTAGACTCCTCCCCTTCCTGGCAATGCATGTTTCCTATTGGTCCTTTTCCATTATTATTATTCTTGCTGCGGAGATGAAATCAGATGAATCAATTTAGGTGCCTGTAATAAAAAGAAACAAAGGTTGCAGACATAGAAAAAGAAAACACTTTTTCCCATTTTTGATTTGACATCATTTGCTAATCCCTGAGGTGACATTGTCTTTTTCCATGACCATTGGCTGTAGAGTGGACAGAAAACATATTTGTCCTCATTCTTTTGTACAGTGAATGTTATGAAACAATATATTAAACTTAATTTTTTTCTTAACTCATGGCAATTTAACAAAAAAAGAATTAAATTTCATTAATTATTAATTATAAATAATTTCAAAAACAGGAAATAGATGACCCTGTAATGGCTCATTTCCACAAACCAGTCATGCACATTTTTACAGCTCACATAATTGTTTTCAAGCGGCCTATCAAACATCACATTATAAAAACAAACAAAACAAACATTCTGAACAGTAATTTGGGTTAAGTTGATTAAAAACATCAATTAGGCAAAGGGTATCAGGAAATTGGTGAAGCCCTAACAAGCCCTTTTTAGAAGCAAATGTGGCTCGACTGTGAATCTCAGGAGAAAAGGACTTTCCTGTAAAGCTAAATATTATAGAAAAGGACACAAATGAAGGAGTCCAGCAATAAGCACAGAGTGGTAGCCTTAAACAATAAGAAAGTGGCGGTGATCACACAGCAGACTTGCCAAACTGAGACCCTATGGGGAACACTAAAGAAAATAAAAAAAAAAAGAAAATCCACTGTTGAACAACATTCACATCATCTCCGGACTGGAGTTTGCCAGAAGGCAAGTAGGAGAATATTCTATGGTCTGTTGAGAGTAAAATTGATCTTTCTGGCCTCAGTGTTAAATGCTATGCCTCACTTTGTATACTGTGAAGCATGAAGATGGCAGTACCCAGCTGTGGGGGTGCTTGTCTGCACTATAGCCTGGAAGACTCATGGCCACGGGAGACACAATAAATGTAACGGAAATTCAGATAAATGCTGGAGAAACCTTCCAGTTGTCTACAGCAGATCTGGGAATTCACAGAAGACCTAGTGATTGATGGCTGATATGTCTATTATCTCCAATATGGTAATATGTGAAAACCTTCTTTAGCTTCTTGATCTCCAGGATATTCTTTCATATTGCCCTTAGAATCTATGAAAGAACCTCCATCTTCTTCTCCTTCTTCTTCTTCTTTCAGCTGCTCCTGTTAGGGGTTGCCACAGCAGATCGTCTACTTCCATATCTCCCTGTCATTGTCATCTTGCTCTGTCACACCCATCACCTGCATGTCCTCTCTCACCAAATCCATAAACATTCGCTTAGGCATTCCTCTTTTCCTCTTCCTTGCCAGCTCTATCCTTAGAATCCTTCTCCCAATATACCCAGCGTCTCTCCTCTGCACATGTCCAAACCAACGCAATCTCACTTCTCTGACTTTGTCTCCCAACTGTCCAACCTGAGCTGATCCTCTAATGTCCTCATTTCTAATCCTGTCCATCCTCGTCACCCCCAATTCAAATCATAACATCTTTAACTCTGCCACCTCCAGCTCTGTCTCCTGCTTACTGGTCAGTGCCACCGTCTCTAACCCATATAACATAGCTGGTCTCACTACTTTCCTGTAGACCTTCCCTTTCACTCTTGCTGATACCCGTCTCTCACAAATCACTCCTGGCACTCTTCTCCTCCCACTCCACCATGCCTGCACTCTCTTCTTCACCTCTCTTTCACAATCCTCATTACTCTGTACTGTTAACCCCAAGTATTTAAACTCATCCACCTTTGCCAACTCTACTCATTGCTTCCTCACCATTCCACTGACCTTCCTCTCATTCACATCCATGTATTCTGTCTTGGTGGTCCTACTGACCTTCATTCCTCTCACTCTCCAGAGCATATCTCCACTTCTCCAGGGTCTCCTCAACCTGCTCTCTACTCTCGCTACAGATCGCAATGTCATCAGCAAACATCATAGTCCATGGGCACTCCTATCTAATCTCATCTGTCAACCTGTCCATTATCATTGCAAATAAGAAAGGGCTCAGAGCCGATCCCTGATGAAATCCTACCTCCACGTTGAATGCATCTGTCACTCCTACCATAGATCTCACCACTGTCACATATCCTGTACAACTCTTACATACTTTTCTGCCACTTCCGACTTCTTCATACAATACCACAACTAATGCAATTAGATTAGATTAATACCAAGGGTGAAGTTCTGATGCATACACCAGCAGAAACGTAAAAAATAAGGATAAAGACTCACAGGACAGATGATATGGCCGATCAATCAATCCATTAATAAGTTAATAAATATATAACATTAAATGTAACATATACAATGGGTGGAAGCATTGAATTTCCTAATAGATAGCAGTGGGCAGAAAAGAACCGCTTCTTAGTTCACCATGGCTAAATGTAAAAGGATTTTTCTTGATGGCATCCAATTATGCCACCATCTTCTTTTTCCACAACAGCTTCCAATGTGTCCACGGTATGCCCTGTGATGGAGCAGGCGTTCCTGATAAGTTTGTTCAGGCACTGTAGTAATACTAACTGAGCATTTACTTACTGCACCCCAGCCCTAACAATAATCCTTATTCCACCAATTCATCTTAACACATCGATTGTGAAGTCCAGATTGACACAGAAAAGAAGACTGGCCGACATAGCCCGAAGAACAAAATGAAAAGAGCGAGGGGTAAATCAAGGAAAATTGTGTCTTTGTCTCAACATTATGGAATGCACTGTAATTACTCTAAACACTCAAATGTTGAGGTGTAAGGGAAAACATACTGTGACCACTAGGGGGTGATGCCAGCACCTCATTCCCCAGACATAACCTCCCAGACATGAGTCGCGTATAAATAAAAGGTTTATTAACAAGAATACCTTATACTAAGGCACCAAAAGTGACATTAACCAAATATAATTCTCCTCTCTTTCTCTTTCTCTGTCTTGTCCTCCAAATATCCCAGATGAGATTTGTCCATCCTCCACACCTCAATCGGAAGTGCCTTAAATTAGAGATTGTGAATCCCATCAGCTCCCCAGGCCATTGCCACAGAACCCAACAGGGTAGCCTCATGGGACTACAGGTCCCAGCATGCTCTGCAGGTGCCCGTGTGGGAATCCTGACCCAGGGAGGCTGCCATCTAGTGTATTGGAGGAGAAAACATTCATCAGTGCTCATTTCCCCCAATCCTTTCAGGCCTTTAACCTCTTGGGCACTGCCATCAGCAGTGTGTCTGTCTGCAGAGAGAGTGTCAACTTCGTCGAGAGGTTTACTTACCTTGGCAGTGACATTCACGTCTCTGGTGACTCTTCCTATGAAGTCAGTAGACGGATTGGGTGAGCATAGGTGGGTCATGAGGTTGCTGGAAAAGAGTGTGTGGCACTCCCCATATCTCTGCAAAAGGACGAAGGTCCAAGTCTTTAAAAACATGGTGCTTCCTGTCTTGCTATTTGGTTGTGAGACATGGACGCTATCCAGTGATCTGAGATGAAGACTTGACTCCTTCAGGGTCTCTTTAGAGAATCCTTGGGTACCGCTGGTTTGACTTTGTGTTGCTCATGGAGTCCCGAGTGAGGCATATTATCTACATTGTGAGGGAGCGTCAGTTACGGCACTACAGCCATGCGGCGCGATTCCCTGGGGGTGATCCAGCTCACAGGATCCTCATTGTTGAGGACCTGAGTGGCTGGACCAGGCCAAGGGGTTGCCCACATAACACCTGGCTGTGGCAGAGAGAGGGTAATTTCTGGAGGGTGGGACTGAACCGCCGTTCCTGCCTGAGGGGGTTGCCAACCAGAATCCCGAGCTGTTTTGTCATGCGGTGGGTGCAGCAACACTCTGTACCAGTGCATGCTCCCCAACCTGACCTGACCTTCCATTTCACTGAGCTCCCAGTCAGGTAAATATCCTTGTTCAATTCTGGTCAGGATGCCAGTCCACGTGTGCCATTTATTACAATACAAAGAAGCAGGAAGTCATGCAAATCCCACACAGGCTGTGACCGAGTCCAAATTGGAATCCTAGAGTTTACAGACTGCACTGCTAACCACTGCGCCACCAGACTCGTAAATCTGCATTTCTGAATAAAAAAAAGCTCTTACTGCATGAGAATTAAGACGTAATTGCATTGACTTTTTTCACAAAGTATCAGATTCCTTCAGTACTTCTCTTGCACCTTCAACAAGATTTGTCTTCAAATGTAAATCTTTAGGTGCACAAAGAAGCCATTCATTCTTAATGTGCACACAAAGCATGATCGGCAATAGTGATTTTTATGAGAGATTTTGTAATTCGCAATTAAAGAGCAAAATTTCAGCAACCTTATCAGTTTCATGTGAATGGACTCTGGAATGCTGGGATATTCGGTCACATTCTTTCCCACAAGCGTTTTTAATTTGTTCATCCTTTGCTCCTAGTATCTGGTTACTGGACATGATATGCTGAATTACCTTCGGTATCAGTTTTACAGATAGCAGGCATTAGAAAGCAAAAGAGATACGGCAGTTCAAGATTTACAGTACAGCTGATCTTAACCCTGTTGTCGTATGTTGTCATGGAACTAAATGAAGGGCCTCTGGAGATAAATGCCATGACTGGCATTCAAAAGCGAAAACAGTACTTTATGAGGAGGAATGGAGCAGAATGAGATGTTTCAAATTGTTTAGATTTGAAACACTGCAATTTTACAATGGGTGTTGTTACCAGGCAGTGAATAAGAGTTGGAAAAAATTATATACTTGGGTGTGTAAAACAATGTTTGACTGTATATTTGGCTATAGTTATCATGACTTAATTTTTGTTTTTTTTTGCCTCGTACAATCATAACCTTTTTTTCTAAAATTAGTGTTTTGTTTAGGTTAGCTATGATTAGGACCATGCCATTAACAAAGCATGATCTGAATGGTCTACTTAAACTGTTTCTCGAAGTAGTGGACACCGGTGTGAAAAACACCCCCTGGTAATTAGGGGGTCCCGTTAATGAGGGTGGATACTAAAGTCTTAAAATCTGATTTTAAGAAATACACACACACACACAAAAAAAAAAATAGCTATGGACAATTCCCTCAGAAAGTATTCAGACCCCTTCGCTTTGTTTTCACATTTTGTGAAGGTCCACTCTTGTGCTAAAATCATTTAAATTCATTTTTTCTCACTTCGACCGACAAATCGGAAACCGGACTTTGAGAATTGCTGCAAATTTATTAAAAAATAAAAACGTGAAGTGGCACATTGACATAAGTGTTCAGACCTGCCTCGCAGTGAGGAGACCTGGGTTCGCTTCCCGGGTCCACCCTGCGTGGAGTTTGCATGTTCACTCCGTGTCTGCGTGGATTTCCTCCCACAGTCCAAAGACATGCAGGTTAGGTGCATTGGTGATCCTAAATTGTCCCTAGTGTGTTCTTGATGTGTGGGTATGTGTGTGTGCGTGGGTTTGTTTCCTGCTTTGCGCCCTGTGTTGACTGGGATTGGCTCCAGCAGACTCCCGTGACCCTGTGGTTATAGCGGGCTGGATAATGGATGGGTTGATGGATTCATTTTTTAGGTGTTGCAGTTTATAATTTACAACATTCATTCTTCTTCAGTTTGTGCAAACCATGTAGTAATTAATCTGAAAATTGTACACACCTCCCCAAATGAAAACTAAAATAAATCACAAATTAAACTCTAATTGTGAATGATGCCTCGCTTAGGCATATGTTTTGGGACTATCCAAATTACCACCCTATTGGGAGAAGACCTCTCCTGCCAGTGTTTCTGCTACACTCCTATTGTTTAATTGGTTTGAGGTATATAACACAGTGGTCTCTTTCCTTTATTACTAATTGGTTCTCTGTCATTGGGGTGTGTGGGGGGGATTATCATCTCTGTTATATATGGCAGTTTTTCTCAACCCTTTTCCATATGCAAGTGTCTTCACGGCCCAAAAAAAAAAATAGCTATGGACAATTCCCTCAGAAAGTATTCAGACCCCTTCACTTTGTTTTCACATTTTGTGAAGGTCCACTCTTTTGCTAAAATCATTTGAATTCATTTTTTCTCACTTCGACCGACAAATCGGAAACCGGACTTTGAGAATTGCTGCAAATTTATTAAAAAATAAAAACGTGAAGTGGCACATTGACATAAGTGTCAATGGATAGGTGGATGGATTCATTTTTTAGGTGTTGCAGTTTATAATTTACAACATTCATTCTTCTTCAGTTTGTGCAAACCAACAGGTAGTACCTCAGCTGAAATCCACAATGTTCGGGCCCTCTTCTTTGTTAAATCAGTCAAGGCGCCGCTCCCAAAACCGAGGTACAAACCGGCGGTAGTACCCGCTAACCGAAAGGCTTGGACCTGCCGCTTGGTTCATGGACGGGCCATTTCAGAATGGCATCAATTTTGGAGCACTGTGGCCTTACGGTACCCGACCCACCAGGTAGCCTAAATATTTGGCCTCGCTTAATCCAAGAAGCATTTCTGGGATTAATCCGAGCCCGCCTCACCAAGTGTCCGTAATACCGCTTGGACATGCTGTAGGTGTTCCTTCCATGTGCTGGAATAGATGACCACGTCATCCAGGTAGGCAGCACTGTATGAGTTATGAGGCCGAAGCACTTTGTCCACCAGACGCTGAAAGGTTGCTGGAGCCCCGTGTAACCCAAATGGAAGGACACGATACTGCCAGTGTCCGCTAGGGGTACTAAACGCGTTTTTACCTTCACGGAGTCCGTTAAAGGAACCTGCCAGTACCCTTTCGTCATGTCAAGTGTGGTCAGGTATTGAGCCTGTCCAAGCCTCTTGAGAAACCGGTTTGAGTAATTAAAAAATCTGAAAATTGTACACATTTTTAGGTGTTGCCTCATTCTTCCAAAACCATGAGTAAAATCTAAAATTGTACATCCCCCACTAATTTAGACTCTAATTGTGAATGATGCCTCGCTTAGGCATATGTTTTGGGACTATCCAAATTACCACCCTATTGGGAGAAGACCTCTCCTGCCAGTGTTTCTGCTACACTCCTATTGTTTAATTGGTTTGAGGTATATAACACAGTGGTCTCTTTCCTTTATTACTAATTGGCTCTCCGTCATTGGGGTGTGTGGGGGGGGATTATAATTTCTGTTATATATGGCAGTTTTTCTCAACCCTTTTCCATATGCAAGTGTCTTCACGGCCCAAGGGGGAGGTGCAGGGGTCCCCATCGGTGATTCGAGCGAGATTGTCAGAGCGGGAGGAATTGAGCACAAAGTGCCAAACTGCCGTGACCCACCATGACGCACTTTGTAACCCACTTCCATTATAATCAACTCTACAACCCACTTTTCCTCAACCCAGTGGTTAAGGAACAGTGATATATGGAATCGCTTGTATAACTTCTTTCAATTTATGTGTTGTGTTTTACAGAAACTTACGTTTGCTTGACATGCATAGATTTGGAACGAAAATTACAAAGAAAGAGCATGTGAATCATATCTTAAGGGAGCTTTCTGGCACTCAGCCTACCAAGAATGTGAGATAGAGAGTGAGAGATCAGTAAGGGAGTTCAGCTTCTGGTAACAACTTCTGCCTGCTCAAGGGCACACAGACTCAAGTGGGGACATATGGGGGTGAGATGCCCTTCTAACCAAATAGGCAATGAAGAAACTGCACAGGGATGTTTGCCCATTTAGGCCAACAGAAGGCTAAGCATACAGGGTCACCAGAATAGACCCTCGTCGCACAAAAAAGATGCATGTATCGGGTTAAATGTTGACTTTGAACTGGATCAATGAGGATGTGCCATGAGATGGACTGGCACTCCATTCAGGGTTGCATCTTGACTTGAGTGCAGAGTTTGTGATTGGCTGCCATCCCTCCTGACATTATAATTAGGTGAGCATTTCATAAGCGAGTTGCCATGATACATTTGAAAGTACTGTAAATGCCAATTGGGATGTCATATGTTGAAAGATATTTGCGGAAGGTTTTCATACAAATGACTTTCTGCCCTAAAGAAAAGAGAGTGTGCATTTAATAACTGGAATCAAGTAATAAAAAAAAACATGCCATGACATAATTTTTAAATTTTGAAAAGTTAAAAAAAAGAACATCGTCCCGCAATGCATTTCATCTCCCCTTCAATTCCTGAAATGTGACAATTACCTAGTTGATATGCATAGACCTTTTTTATAATTTCAGCAAACCTTGTCAAGTTTCCCTCAACGTCTTGTCAAAGCCAGTGTCTTTAACTCGAGTTTCTAAAATGCAATCTACCTGCAGATGCAAGAAAGGATGAAATCAGAACTGTCATGAGTGGCTGACGACCAGCATTTCTGATGAAAACAGAGCATTATAGAATATCTCAGATCATGATGATAGACTTCACACTTAGATTTGAGCCATCAAGCTTAATGTTTTTTAGTGGGGTGCGTTTCAAAAAAATGGCACCGGTTAATAAATCTGAAATCCCAATTTTCAAGCTGAAATGTCACAGAACGTGTTGCGGTGTTGTCCACATGTGATCAGTGAGAATGAAAGGAACAAACAAACAAGGATTCTAACTTATTATACTGTATTATAATACATAAACAGTCAATCCATCAATCTGTTTGCAAACTAACTTTGTTAAATAAGCCTTGCAAGGTCCAGGGGTCTCATTTGAGTGTGAAAATATGTGAGCGCCAAAAAACAGGCAAATGCATATGCTGAAAACAAGCCTTACATGGAATATTCCGGCGGTCCTCAACCTGTCGGGCGCGAAGTAACAAAAAAGGGGGCGCGAAGATGTGAAAAAAAAGAAAACAAGATTCGAAAATATGAAAAATACATCTATTGAAACCAAAACAAATTAACTTAAACTACATTCTGATACTAGAGAAATAAATATAGAGTTAGATAAATGTCGATAAAAGTTAAGTAGGTATAATAAAACTTGTAGCGGTGTATCGGCAGCAAAAAATATAGGAATAAAGTTTATTAGGGTTTCAAAAAAACGTTAGGGGGCGCAATTGAAACTGTTATGAAATACTGAAAGGTTGAGAAACGCTGGGCTATGCTAATATGAAAAAATGATGTAACAGAATAATAATAATAATTCTTTACATTTATATAGCACTTTTCTCACTACACAATCTATCTCTCTATTATAAAAGAAAATCTTGAGACGAGACTATTGCCAAGAGATTTTTTCAAGTCCTGCCATCCTCTCAACCATTTTCAACCACGTCCACAGTCCTCTCACCTCTCATTTGTGTGAATGCTTCTGTCAGACACAGTTCCTGCGCTCTCAGCTCTTATACATTTTTATGTTTTCCTCATTTTCAGTTCCCAATAAAAGAAGACTTATTACGTCCAAAATCTTATTGAAGAATTTCATCCCGAAAGGTTATCAACAGAAGAAATGAGTGCACGGGCAATCCTAGCACCGAGAAACAAGGAAGTCAAATGAATTAACGTGAAAATTGTCGATCAGTTACACGGCAAATTGGTTAAATTGGTTAAATGCATATCAATAAATTATCCTGAAACAGTTGGTGGTCATGGTGCGGACGATGAAAACATCAACTTACAATAGCCTGTAGAATAACTACAACCGTTAACACCATTTGGTCTTCCACCCGCTGAATTACTGTTAAAAGAAGGATTTATCGTAATGTTATTGTGTAATTTACTATGCAATAGAACAAGATTAGTCGTATTCAAAATCAGTCGAACAATTCTAACATGTAAAATTTTAACAGGCGACAAGAAAGGTAATGTAGTACATATTCAGCGGATAACATTAGACACCAAAGGACAGTTTAATATGACATTCCTATTAAAACACTTACAGTTTCCCATTAGAATAGCTTTTGTTATGACCATTAACAAATCACAGGGACAAACATTCAAAAAAGTCAGTTTATTTATTAGAGAGAAAGAAACGATATTCACTCACGGCCAGTTGCGTTGTCATGATGTAAGTCCAAACACGGAATCGAAATTCAATGCGACATTGACGAAAAGTTAATTCAAAAAATTGTTTTCACTGAAGTTTTACAGTAAAAGTGTCAGTTTAAAAAGTATTTGCATGCTAATTTCAAAGCCAAACAGAATGAAAACGTATAACGCAACATGAAACATAATTTTCTTTGTTTATTACGTTTTACTATTTCATACTATGGTTAATTATTTGCTGTAATGTTAAATAGTTAGGTCTATTATGCATATGTAATAATTCCCATGAAAATAAAAATCTGTTTAAATTGTACGCGAGTGGCAGATCCGTGAAGTGGCAAGTGAGTAGCACCCACCCGTGGTTTGGCGAACAAAGCAAGCAGTGGGCAAAGCCCCCTACTATATGGATGAAAGTATTGGGATTTCTGACCATCAAACAAACAGGGACTTTAATACCATTGATTACAAATACATAGGTTTTAATATACAGTTGGTCCCCCCTTTGCAGCTATAACAGCTTCTACTCTTTAATGAAAGGCTTTCCATAAGAGATTAAAATGTCTCTTTGGGAATTTGTAGAGCATTTATGAGGTCAGGCACTGATGTTGGACGAGAAGGTCTGGTTCGCAATCTGTATTCCAGTTTGTCCCAAAGATGTTCAATGAGGTTGAGGTCAGGACTCTGTGTGGACCAGTCATGTTCTTTCACACCAAACTCATCCAGCCATGTTTTTTATGGACCTGGTTTTGTGCCCTGGTGGACAATCATGCTGGAATAGAAAATGGCCTTCCCCAAACTGTTTCCACAAAGTTGGAAGCATAGCATTGCCCAAAATGTCTTTGTATGCTGAAGCATCAAGCACAGGCAGTAAGGGGCTTAGCCCAAAGCCTGAAATAAAGCCCCTTACTATTATCCCTCCTCCACCAAACGTTCTCCTGGCATCCACCAAACCCACACTCGCCTATCTGACTGCCTGACAGAGAAGCGTGATTTGTCACTTCAGAGGACACATCTTCACTGCTCCACAGTCCAGTGGAGAGTGTGCTTTACACCACTCCATCTGACGCTTGGCATTGGACTTGGTGATGTGAGGCTTGCTTCCAGCTGCTCGGCCATGGAAACCCATTCCAGAGAAGTTCCTGCCGCACAGTTAATGCCAGTGGAATTTTGGAACTCTTAAGCTATGGAATCTGCAGCGCATTGGCGACTTTTACACACCATGCACCTTAGCAGTGGTTGACCCCGCTCTGTGACTTTACATGGTCTTCTGCTTGGTGGCTGAGTTGCTGTTGTTCCTAAACGCTTCCACTTTCTTAATAATACCGCTTACAGTTAATGGTAGAATATCCAACAGGAATGAAATTTCACTAATAGTCTTACTGTAAAGGTGGCATCCTATCACAGTACCACACTTGAAGTCACTGAGCTCTTCAGAATGACCCATTTTGTTTCACAAATGTTAGGTCAGGTGCTTGATGGCACTGGGTCTGGTTGAAACAGCTGAATTAAATAATTAAGAGGTGTCTCCTAAGGCTTTTGTCCATATAGAGTCTTTTTAACCAACACAGTCCCAGGTTAAAAATGTCTTTTCTCCCAGCTCTGACTCTCTTGGGTAAGGCAGTGCCATTCGTTTTATTGAAGCGCAGGGAGTAATTCCAGTGCCAGGACTTTGCCCATTGGAAACATTTCCAAGTCATATAAAAGTCCCATAAACTAGGAAGTGTAACTCTATGTAGCACCCCCTGGTGGCACCCACGTACCCCCAACAGGGCTGCCCCACTTGACTACAGTTTCCAGCAGAGTGTCCAAAATGGATACCGAAGCTCAAGGATGCTGGATTGGTGGAGCATACAGTCTTGATAGGAAGTCTATCCTGATCTCTCCATTGCACTGGCCTCCCGGCCAGTTAAGGGAGTGAGGCCAATCCTGGCAGGGCATTACACTATATATAAATAGATAATGAAGTAAAACAAATTTCCAAAAAATTGAATGAACTGAATCCATATAAAGCAGAGCACATCAATTATTATAATCCCGTCATGTGCGATTCGGTCCAATTGGCCGGTCCAATTAAGCCTTCTTTACGTGTGATTTATATTTGGTACTTTATTCAGGTTGTACTGCCCCCTAGTGTCAACTCCCATTGAGACATTTAAGAATATGAAACCCTGTGTCACCGTCATGTTAAAGTTTTTTTTCCGAAGAACCATAAGCTACAGTTTACTCTGCGTGCATTCATTGGAAAGCGTATACAAATTGTATTATCTGAATGATTCGTGAAACACTTCTTTCAGAGCATTCGATAAAATCAAATTATTTATGATTGTACTGCATATGTAACAAGATTAACTTCTGTATATTTGGAGTTATGAGTAGCTAATCATATACGATTCACTTTAAGTGTTCGGCTCTTTTGAACCTTCTAACTTAATTACTATTCTTTTCATGCTCAGAAAAAGCACAGGGCTGAGGCGTCTGAATGCAACGGCATTAGTTCTCGAGCAGTACTTTCTAATTTCATTGGGTTTTATATTAATTATAGAGTGTAATTTACTGAGTTTAGTGAAGTGCTTTGCTGGAATTTCTCCAAAAACTAACAGGCTACCAAAATTAAACACAGAGGGTCAGCTTTATTTGAAAGCATACAGAAAGTATTTTCCACTCAACTTCCAATCAGAGCTGCTATAAAAATGAAGAAAACAATCTCAATTAAATGTGTCGGTATAATGAGTATTTTGTATCCATTGCTTTTGCAAGACACTACTTGAAAAGTACATTCCATGTTGTTGAGATGTATTTTTAGTTATGAAAAACCAAAATACCACTGACACATTTATGTCTACAGTGTTGTGTAAAGTCTCTCATTGCTTCAGGAATTTCAGATCATAAGTCGCAAAGCTATCTACTGTAACTTCCTAGCATTATCTTTCAAAGTAGACAAACTTTGTTTTTGGCCATAAACATTATTCTGCTTCTTAAGAAATACACGCCAAGATCTCCTTTCTCTCCCTCTTTATCTTGTAGACAGATGCTATGTTAAAATTGTGTAACTTTACTTGTCTCATTTGTTCCTTCATTTAATTTTCAACCTTTCTGATGTAGTCTGCCACCCTGATAAAAAAATGCATTGAATTAAATAACTTTATAATATAATCCATATACACTCACCTAAAGGATTATTAGGAACACCACACTAATATGGTGTTTGACCCCCTTTCGCCTTCAGAACTGCCTTAATTCTACGTGGCATTGATTCAACAAGGTGCTGAAAGCATTCTTTAGAAATGTTGGCCCATATTGATAGGATAGCATCTTGCAGTTGATGGAGATTTGTGGGATGCACATCCAGGGCACGAAGCTCCCGTTCCACCACATCCCAAAGATGCTCTATTGGGTTGAGATCTGACTGTGACTGTGGGGGCCATTTTAGTACAGTGAACTCATTGTCATGTTCAAGAAACCAATTTGAAATGATTCGAGCTTTGTGACATGGTGCATTATCCTGCTGGAAGTAGCCATCAGAGGATGGGTACATGGTGGTCATGAAGGGATGGACATGGTCAGAAACAATGCTCAGGTAGCCCGTGGCATTTAAACGATGCCCAATTGGCACTAAAGGGCCTAAAGTGTGCCAAGAAAACATCCCCCACACCATAACACCACCACCACCAGCCTGCACAGTGGTAACAAGGCATGATGGATCCATGTTCTCATTCTGTTTACGCCAAATTCTGACTCTACCATTTGAATGTCTCAACAGAAATCGAGACTCTTCAGACCAGGCAACATTTTTCCAGTCTTCAACTGTCCAATTTTGGTGAGCTCGTGCAAATTGTAGCCTCTTTTTCCTATTTGTAGTGGAGATGAGTGGTACCGGTGGGGTCTTCTGCTGTTGTAGCCCATCCGCCTCAAGGTTGTGCATGTTGTGGCTTCACAAATGCTTTGCTGCATACCTCGGTTGTAACGAGTGGTTATTTCAGTCAAAGTTGCTCTTCTATCAGCTTGAATCAGTCGGCCCAGTCTCCTCTGACCTCTAGCATCAACAAGGCATTTTTGCCCACAGGACTGCCGCATACTGGATGTTTTTCCCTTTTCACACCATTCTTTGTAAACCCTAGAAATGGTTGTGCGTGAAAATCTCAGTAACTGAGCAGAATGTATTTGTAGCTTTCCCCAGATATGTGCCTGAACAAAGTCCTGTCTCTAATCTCTGTAGGAAAATCCTTTGACTTCATAGCATGGTTTTTCGCTCGACGGTGTGAGCTTTCTATGGACTGTTTTCCCCCACTCTAATTGTTACAATTGATTGATTTGCACACAGGTGGACTCCAAGAAAAGTGTAGACACAGCTCAACGATGATCAAAAGAATGGCATGCACCTGAACCAAATTATAAGTGCTAAAGCAAATTATCTGAATATTTATATCAATACAATATTTCAGCTTTTTATTACTTTCTCATATACGAAGTATAGGGAAAGTATTGGAATTGTCGAGATTCGATGTCGCGATTTTGATGAATCTTGACGTTTTAGACCTCCCTGACTTTCTCGTATACGAAATATACGGAAAGTATTGCAATCCTCCAAAGATTGCATTTCGAGATTTTGATGAATCTCAACATTTTAGACCTCGCTGTTTCCGAAAATACCATTTTTGGAATTATATCTGTTTGTCTGTGTGTGTATGCAAACACGATAACTTGAGTACTGTTTCACTTAGGGCAACCAAATTTTGGATACAAGTATTAGGTACAAACGTAGATTTCTATGAACTTGTGGGCTATTTCCGTTAAGTGGAATTGGTACTTTACCTTTTATTCATACAGCTGCAGAGTCCGATTTATTCAACTTTACTTTTATAATAACTGTTCAATATATTACTAGTTTGATTTGATTTGTTGTTGATGGTTCTTTAATGTACATAATATAAAAAAATTCTCATTATCTTGCATTTTACTCCTCAAATATCCATCCCCATTTCTGAGTATAAAAGAAAGTCGAGGGGAGAACACTCCCGATCTTTTTTTTTCTTAATACATATGCAAAAATTTCTACAACTCTGTTTCTGATTTGTCATTCTGGGTAACTGAGCGTTGCTTGATGAGAGAGAAAATGAAGTGAAGTGATTTTAGCAGAAGGCTGCGACACAATAAAATGCAGAAAAAGCAAAGGGGTCTGAATACTTCCTGAATCCACTGAAATTAGCCAGAATTCATCCAGGGTGAAGCTTCCAAACGTTATGAAAAATGACAATCATAAGAGCATCATTTTAATTCACTTCAGTCCAGTCCAGGTGATGTAAGGTTAAATTGCATTTATGGAAAGTGTTTGCAACTTGAACTCGACTCAGATTGTACAGTAGTGCATAAACGCAGTGAGCAAATGAACAGGAAACACCACACAGACATTGCAGCTCCCGATATCGGCTGTTATTTTATTTTACAACATCAATGTCTATTTCCTTACCATTCTGCTAGTTAGAGGGCCAGAATAATTTGTTAAATGTCGAAAACCAAATTTTAGCACATAAGATTATGACCCGTTTTACAAAAATAAATAGAGCCCTTAGTTTTCTTGTGTGACTTAACCTATTAAATCACCCGGCGTCCTTCATGCTTCTTCGCTCTGTATGCCTATATATTATTTTGATTACTTGAGTTCCCCCTTAAGCCCGTGGCCTGTGTTTGCATTTATTCTATTCTCACAGAGAAGCCAACTAAATATAAGAAAAAGAAAAATAATGTCGCTTTTAGCGTGCATCTTACATCGTGTATAAAATCACTAGTTATAAGATACCGAGTTGTTGCTTTATAGCTAAGAGATCACAATATAAAACAACATGGACAAGCCCTTGCAATGTTTAATTGAAAATGAAGCTAGCAGGCAAAAGCATCTACAGCTGGCAATGTAGCATAATGTCATGGCAGATCAACCAAATGCGTTGCAGTCTGCGAAAGTTATCTGACAATGAGCTTCACCAGAATAATGAAGGCAACCAGCTGTGTCACTAGGAAAAATATATTAAACAAAAAATAAGATCTAGAGCAGCAGAAGCATACATGTCAATTTCGAATTCAGTCAAGCACAAATATACAAATATGTATACTGTATATAGTTCATCGTGGGCACCCCGATACTGATGGGCTACCTACAAAACCCTTCTAGTAAACTTAAAAGAAACTGAAAGGAACAATTCTGGCTTGTCCCACCCAAAGTGGAGAGAAAGATGGGAGAACAGAGATAGGTCTTTTGGAAGCGAGAGGATTGATAAGATTAATATCTGAGGTTGAATGACTGAGGTGTGGGCTCAGGATTGGGTCACTGCTTTTTGCAGATGATGTTGTCCTGTCTGCTTCATCAGGCCGTGATCTTCAGCTCTCTCTGGATCGGAGCGCAGCTGAGTGTGAAGCGGCTGGGATGGGAATCAGCACCTCCAAATCCGAGACCATGGTCCTCAGCCGAAAAAGGGTGGAGTGCCCCCTTATGGTTGGTGGTGAGATCCTGCACCGAGTGGAGGAGTTCAAGTATCTCCGGGTCTTGTTCACGAGTGAAGGATGAATGGAGCGTGAGATTGACAGGTGGATCGGTACAGCTTCCGCAGTGATGAGGGTTCTGCATCGGTCTGTCGTGGTGAAAAAGGCACTGACTCCTTCAGAGTCAGACATACAAATATATGAACCCAAAAGAGTAGCTTATTGACTATTCAGTTGGGCACATGCACATTGACTACTGGTTATGTTTCATACCTCATCAGCATTCTTTACACACACATAGACAGGTAAGAAAGAACGTTACATTTATGGAAGCAAGAGAGAGCAGAGAGAGCGCATTTGTTCCACACCCTCCACGTGTTCTAAATTTGCTGTTGCAATTCCACAATTCATACTCATTCAATACAAATGAAAGTATAGAGTGGTGTACAAAAAACAGATTTCAATTTTGACCTTAATTGAAATATTTAGTTGTTTTTAAAAGCTTTTAATTCTGATGCTTTAATCAGTTTTAATGCTGACTCTTCAACAAAAGGATAACAAAAAAAATCAAAAGAATATTTTATTTGAATTCTAAAGTTAATTGTCCCTTAGTTTGAAGCAAACCTTTTAGCTCCGGCATTGGTCTTCCGTTATTTATCACTTCCTGTTTTGACTGAAAGTCCAGTTTTGAGAAATTTTTAAGCTTAGATATATAATCTTCCGTTTTGGCAGTCAGTCAGAATAAAAAATTAATAAATAAATGGACCACTGCTGTGCACTTGACTTTCTGATATCGTTAACTTATTAGGCGCTTCTGTGTAGAAGAATAGCAGCAACGAGTGCCTGTTTGGCTCACATGTGCTCCCTTCAGGACGGCACGGTACTGTCTGCCTCACCTTGTGCCTTTTCACTGCAGTTTTATGTCCAATCAGCAAGACTAGATATGTCACATCAGTGGTGTAGCTACGGGCCGGCGGAGGGGGAGGTCCGCCCCTGGCGACACATTTTTGGGGGAGGCATTATTGGCCAAAAGGCTCAGTACAATTCGTGCATAAGCAGCAGGGTTCGGAAAAATATCACTCATGAAGGAAAAAAGTCAAATTCTCCGATTTTTATCCACAAATGCTTCAAAAATAATTTCAGACTGTCTTTCTGTGACAGCATCAGACACAGCAGTTGAAATTTATGAGGCAATAACGAAAATAAACATTACACCGATAATAATTTCTAGGAAGATAAACAACTAATTTACAATTTATAATTTCGTTTCGTTATCAATCTGAATGTGTTTGTGCTCTGTGCAGAAAACATCCCCACATATCACTCATACACTACACTGGTTCTGTTTTTTGCAGCATAATTATATTAAACTAATAATCAGAACACGGCTTACCAGTGCGTCTATACTAAATTCTTGCCTAGTTGATGCTTATAAATAACTATATGTGAAAAATTATTGCTGTTTCTCTATATATGAATATATCTATGCAACATTTATCTTCATTTTTCTCTATACCTCATTTTAATTTTCTATTTAAATAGGTTAACATATTCAGATATGTTGGAGGGCAGCAAATTGAAGCATCGACCTGCCCCAAGCGGAATGAACTCGAGCTACGCCACTGTGTAACACACATTCATTAGAGATATTAGCCAGCCTGTGGAAAGTCAGGGTGTATAATAAACGCGTTTGCAAACCTAATATTGGCAACATACAGAGAGACAGCAATAGGCACACGCCAATTCCAGGCATCAACTCCGTGTGTGAGGGAGAGCGCAGTCTGAGGTGAGGTGTGGCTCGTCGCTGCTGCACCTCACGTTTCTCCCCTGTATTTGAGCAGGAAATGCACCAACTCAGCGATTTTGACTATAAAAATGATCAAAATTATTGGAATCATACAGAAAACAAATTCAAAGCACAGACCAGTGGACACATTTATTTTATGTTGTCATGATTAGTTTTTTTTTATTCTCTCTCACCTGCCTCCCCTGACTGCATGTCCCTGAATGAGGACAGAAAAGGAATATGTGGTCAAAAGAGTGATGGGAATGGAAGTACAAGGGAAGAGAAAGTGAAGGAGGCCAAAGCGGAGGTGGATGGATAAAGTTGAAGAAGATCTGAAGGAAAAGGGGGTTGACTGGCAAGGAGGTGCAGGTTTGAGTTGTCTGGAGAAGGTTGATCAGGCACATCAACCCCACATAGAAGTGAGAAGAAGAAGGAGGAGGAGAAGGAGAATGAGAAGAAGAAGAGGAGAAGAAGGAGAAAAATGATAAGGAAAAGTAGAAGAGGAAGAATTGTGTACTTAGTTTTCAGGTGTTTACATACTTTAACTCCCCAGGTAGATGCTTTTGCACAGGATGGTGTAAGCTGAATAACTTTATGGCTGCTACTTAGAAAATATCTAATTTATGCCACTTTAATGCTGCTGGACCATGAAATATTATATTTATAAAATTATTTTTAGATTGCTATTCTGAGACATATTTTCTAAATAAAGCTTTCTACTCGGGTCCACGGTCTCGTAGCACACAAATGATGGCTGAAGATGCCCCATTTGATTCTTTCCAGCTGAGTGAAACAAACAGTGGATACAGGCTGCTATTCCACATACAGTGCATGGCCCACAAATTAGCATTTTATACCATAATGAATAGTAAAACACTTGGGCTAAAACAAATGGCCTGAAGCTAGTTCAGCAACAGTAACTAATGCTCACAGAATCAAAATCCATTGAGTCTTATGAATTGTAAAAACAGACAACTGTTGTTGTTTGTGATGAAAAGCATTTCCACAGTGGATAATCTCAAGCTCACAAGGGAGCACTGGCATGGGAGTTGGAAATCGCCACAAGCATCATTACCAATGTTTAAAAGCTGTTCTCGTGGCGTGCTGCAGTGTTGACTGTCCCCTTCAGATATAAAAGCATGCATGGCTGATTTGAGATAAGATGAAACTAAACCAGTGAATGTATAAATGCATACTTCACATAAAATAAACACGAAGAGTCACAATTGCAAAATGAAGCATAACTGAAGCAAATAATGTTTACAGCAGGAACCCGCTTTCAAACAGGGCCTCCACAAGAATGTGCCACACATTAGCAATATTTCTTAATCATTGGCATAACATGAAAAAAAAAAGTCAGAATAGTGAATTGAGAAAGCAACTTGCTGTATAGGCGTAAGTGCAGGAGTCTTTAAAAAAATTAAACCATGGTGTTTAATGAAGAAGAGACTCTTTATATGTTGCCTGAAGGATGTGGGAAGTCTGCAGATAACAGTTGGGGTGCCAACCGAGCAACCCTGTTTACTAGAAGCAAACAAAAAAGACAAATTGCACAAGGGCATAAAAGAAAATATGGCCGTTCAGCTGGTTTAGATTATCCAGGAGCTCCGTCCTCTACCGGGCTCGGGTCTGAAATGAGATGCCCTCATTTTGATAAACAATACCACCCCGAGGTGAGAAAAGCAGCAGCACATGCAGCTCCAGGAAGAAACCCAGCGAGGGCATTTGTCCCCACCAGGGTGCCCTGTGAAGGCCCCATTCCTTCCAGTCATGATGCCATACAAAGGAATGGTAACACTTTAGTTTAGGTTAGGGGCCTTAACCTGAGGTCTGTGGACCTAGGGGTCCATGGATGGGTTTCAGGTGGTTCCGTGAGTGTCAGATAAAAAATTAACATTTATATTCACTATCCAGCCTGGTACTGTTGATTTAGAGTAGATGTAGTAATAGTAGTAATGGTACTAGAAAACGTAGTAGTAGTAGTAGTAGATCTGTTTTAATTTGTACACAAGGATTGTATTTCATATTTATAATGAGTGGCCATTACTTTTTGCATAAAAAGGAAGGGTTGTTTTTAGATTATTTACTTTAAAGTTTAATAATATGTTGTGTACGTCATATATATATATGAGACAATCTTGATAAATAAAGTACATTATATTCATTGAATGCAAACTTGTGCTCATGTGAATATTTCTGGGGAATGGGGTCCATAGCTTTCATCAGGTTCTTAAAGGGGTCTCACAAAAGGTTAAGAATCACTGGTTTAGGTAATCCAAAAATGCACCTATTACACGTTTACTGTTAACCTTTAAACCGCCGCAACTGGCCATATTTGGTTCCCAGTGCAATTTGCCAGCACGCTGGAGCTGATCAGTCCGTGCCATACATTCGCTGAGCAGCCCCCTCGTGACCACTGCCGCCCCCTAGTGAATCAGCGTCACTGTCCCTGGGATTCAGCCGCTGCGCTAGACTAGCCTGCCAGCATCAGCGTTGGCCTCTGTGTCCTTGCGTGTGACCAGTTCAAGTGCAGTTGGTGTAGTCGGTGATTTACTGAATTTCATCAAAGGTGTCAGTAACCCTAACCCTAACCAGCCCTAACCCTAACCTTGTACATATAATAAGAAATTGTTGCTGTAGTTTTTTTTTGCAGTTTTCACACTTCATTGGTAGTATGTTAAATGATCAGTGTTGCAGTAATTGTGATGCTCTTTGCATGAAAGTTATGTGTTTCATTAAAATTTCACTTTTTCTTGGTGAATTGTGATGTTTCCTTAAAAAGTGCAGCAAAAAAAGTATTTGGCGTCCAGGGGTGCATTAACCCTACAAGTATGTGGCAGTTTAAGGGTCAACTAACAATTCTTTGGGTCTTCATGACACTTGCAAAGCATGAGTGAAGTGTTTATTCATCTCTGCAATGTGACCTTGTAGTGGGGCCACATAGGGGGGTTTATTTGTATTGTGAGTATGTCCTGTGAGTGAGTGTTAAATGTGAATAACTACACTGGTTGTAAAATTCGGGTCGTTGCCTTTAAACAGGTTGACACTGATGCAGAGGAACTTGTGGGATTTGTAGTTTGTGGTTTGTATGCACTGTACCAATAAAACCGGAAGAAGAAGAAGGACGTGGCGGGACTTCCTGATGGTGTCATTTTCCAAGCAACCTGATCATCAGCGGCTCCTAAACCTTTCATTAACTGATCACTCGTTGCAGAGAAGGATAGTGCTCGGCTACCAGACTGAAGGATGGCAGTGGTTTCATTTTCCTTCCCAATCCAGTTCACAGATGCTCGTTCAGAAGAGGTGCGCCTCTGAAGACTATTCTTCTGGATTCCGTTGGTAGGACAGTATTGCACTATCTGAGTTCCAGGATGCAGTTATTAAAACGGGGCATTCCACACTTCTTTCCACTTCCACTTCACTGTGGTTTATGTTTCCAGAAACACTTCAATCATGCTCCCCATGTGTGACAATAGATTAAATACGTCACCTAGATACCATGCGTTCATGCCATTATGACAGGCATACACCGTTTAAACTTTGGATTGCTAAAAGGAAGGAAATTAGGACAATTGCTCTTTAACACACACTACGTACTGCATGTTATAGACCAAAGACGCTGTATTCAACCTCCATCTTGTCTCGGGATGGTATCATTTACCTCTACCTAAACTAAAGATGATCCCCATGCATGACCATATACACTAGATACTTCAGCTAGATACCATGCGTTCATGCCATTATGACAGCAATATATACACTCTTTAAACTTCTGATTACTAAAAGGAAGGAAATTAGGACAATTTCTATTTAACATTAACTATGTTCTGCATGTTATAGACCAAAGACACTGTAGCTAATCTCCATCTTGTCTCGGGATGGTATCGTTTACCTCTACCCATCTCTAAAGGAGA